>NW_005842545.1:510530-525222 GCF_000455745.1 Alligator sinensis
GGGGGGGTGTTCATCTCCAGCAAGAGGAAGATGGGGATAGCTTGGGCTAGGAAGGACAGGGCTGTCTCAGAAGCCTTGCCTTGAGCTGGGGGGGGGGGGGGCAGCAGCAAGAATTGGAGGTTCCAGAGGGAAGGTCTCACCACAAGCAGCAGCCAGAAAATGGCAAGGGAGTGGGGGGGGCCTTCACCTCAAGTAGAAGGCGGAAGGTAGCAACAGGGGGTGGGCGGGCAGCCTGAGCCAGACGCCAGGCACTCTGGGCCTCATCCAGCGTCACCTCCAGTAGGTCGCCCTCCACCAGCAACTCGTCCAGCGCCCGGAATGGCCCCTCACCCAGCTCCAGCACAGGTCCCTGCAGCCGTGGCAGCGCCAAGCACAGCACCTCCAGGTCTGTGTGGAACAAGGGGGTGTCAGCAGGGGGCATCCACCACCCCCCGACTGGGTCAGCTCCTGCGCCCTTACCTGTGGCATAAGGGCCATTCTTCTCAGGTGCTGCAGCATCTCCATTCTCCACTGAGACCTGGGGGAGGCAAGTCAAGAGCCCTGCTGGACACAGGTGTATAGCCACATCTGGGAGAAGGAGTTATACTGGATGCCCTGGCCTGATGCCACTGCCCTGGGAAAGGGGCTGGTTATAAAGGGTCCCCACACTCTATCATCCCGCCCCTCCTGATGCGCCCAGCTTGGGGAAATCGCTGCCTGCACACCATCTCCTGGTCTGAGGCTGAGATGCACTTAGCTCTGGGCCAGGGCTAGCTGTCCAGGCCCCACCCTATGCACCCAGCTCTAGGGTAGAACTGGCTGTCCAGGCCTGCCTTCCTCCCCATGCACCCAGTTGCAGGGCAGCACCAACTGTCTACCTCCCTCTTTTCCCCTCCAACAACGCATCCAGCTCTTGGGAAGGGCTGGCTGTCTAGTCCCCTACCACAATGCACCAAGCCCTTGGGTGGAGCTGGCAGTCCAAGGCCCCCCTGATGTGGCCGGCTCTGGTGAGTGCTGGCTAGACAGGATCTGGTCCAGTACCCTAATGTGCCCAGCTCTGGGGTACTGTATGCTGTCTGCCACCACCCCCACAACCCCGAGGTACCCACTCACCTTGTGCTGCTCATTGCAGCTGGCTTCACGCAGGGCACCAGCATCACCAGTCAGGCGCTGCCGCAGGGCTGCCAGCTGTTCCAGGGGCCCGGCCAGCTCAGGTGAGGCCAGGAGGTGGCGTGCCCGGTGCTGCCAAGTGATGGCACGCTCTGTGAGGCACTGCAGGGCCTCACCCTCAGGCAATCGCACAGGCAGTTTCTGCAGTGCCACCAGCAGGGCCAAGATGGTTTCGAGGCGTGGGCGTCGCGAGCGCTGGCACAGTGGGCACAGCACCTTGGCATCCCACTCCCACCAAGCAGGTGAGGGGCGCTGGGCTCCCAGGCGGGGCCAGGCCACGCAACCAGCGTGGAACCAGTCCTGGCACAACTGGCATTGCAGCATGCTGGGGCCCGGGGGCTGCCCACACACACAGGCTGGGGCACCAGGGGCTGGTGGGTGCTGGGTGTTAGTATGCCGGCGCCGCAGCATGCCCTCTTTCTCCTTCTGCTCGCCCTCCTTGAACGCCAGGATCTGGGGAGATGAGGAAGCATCAGGCCCAGGGCCTCCCCAGGGGGTGAAAAGCCTGTCCCACCTCCCTCCACAAGTATTGTCATGAAGAACACAAGGCAGGGCTTGCTCAAAGCCAAGATGCAGCCAGCTCTGGGGTGGAAGAGCTGAGTGCAACCCCCACTTTGCCTACTGGGCTCAGATCAGATCCCATGCCACCTGGGGCAGGACCAGAGCCTCTGCTCACCACAGCACCAGGATCACGCAGGTCCTGGGCTGACAATCCCAGGCTTTCTGTGTCCAACTTGTAAAGCCCGGGCTCCTGCTCCCGACGGCGCCTGGCACCATCTGATCCAGCATCTGCACATGGGCACAGCACCTGCAGGCATGGGGGCAGGGGGTTGGCATTGGCCCCTACAGGACCTGCAAGCCCCCACCCAACGCCCACTCTGCAATCCTCTCCTGCTAGTAACCACCCCAAAATCCCAGCTCCTGCTGGGACCCTGGTCCCTTCTCCCCTGCTCCCCAGAGGGTCCTCATGTCCCCTGTGCCCACCTTCAAGTTTAGTGCCTGCCGCCGCCCCATTCAGCCCTTGGAGCCCGACCCCTCCCCGTGCCCTGCCCCTGCGCCCCACCTCAAGCAGGGAGTAAGCAGAGTTGCGCTTGAGGAAGGTGCGGGCAGCCCGGTCGCGCCAGGAGTGGGCAGCGCCCACCTGCACCTCAAGGTGCCGCAGCTCATCCAGCCGCACTGGCAGGGCCAGCCCCACGGCCACCAGTCCCTCCAGGTCATCCAAGCACGGGTAGTGGTCCCCATTCTGAGGTGGTGGTGGTGGGGAATTAAAAATAAATAAATAAATAAATAAATAAATAAATAAAAATAACAATAATTAAAAAAAAAAACAAAACAGACACCGCCTCCTGTCTGGCCTGGCCCTGCCAAATCTGTCCTTAGGACTCCCCCAGCTTCATGTGCCAGGGACCCCCTCCACTCCACCCAGTCCAGTCCCTCAAGCCCACGTGCCCTACAACCAAACCCAGTCCCCCCTATACCAGAGCCACCTCCATACCTACAGCCCTCTGCCGCCACACTCCAGACACCCCAGAGCCAGACTAGCCCCTCATGCTGGGGTCCCTACCCCCACACCCCAGCTGCACCTGGATCTCTTCCACATCAGCAATCCAGGCTCGGGCCTTGGCCAGAGCTTCCTTGAGGGCCTGAATGTTGGGCAGCTGCACAGGCACGTTCTCAGCCTCTGTGATGATAGCTTCCAGCATGGCTGGGGGGTGCTTCTGTCTGTGGATGTAGCCCATGCTCAGTGCCCATTGCCCAGGGCCACCCCCACCCTTTTGCTGTGACCCACCAGGCCCTGGCTCTCCTCCTAGAATCTGGCCTAAGATCCAGGTGTTCAGGCTCCCAGCACCCCTGTTTTAATCTGTAGCCCCACCTGCTTGCCTCATAAAGCTAGGGATGAACCCAAGTGTCCTGGCTCACAGCCCCACCTGCTAACACTCTGCTCCCTTCATGGAGCTGGGATAGAACCCACTCAGCCAGGCCCCTCCCACCTGCCCAGGAAAAGAACCCAGGCATCCGGGTGGGTTCAACTGGCCCAAAAGTACATCCAGGTCTTCTCTTCCCAAAACTAAGATAGAACTCAGGTGTCTAGACCCCCTTCACTTAATAATGGGAAAGAGAACCCAGGCATCAGCTCGCCCAACCTTGAAGCACATCTGAGGTCTCCCCAATGCCAAGACAAACCCAGGCATCCGGACCCTCCACCCCCAGGGGGGAAGAACCCTGGCATCCAGCCTCACCTGGCTTCGAGGCACATCTGGGCCTTCTCTTCCCAGCGCTGGGCAATAGCAAGCAGCTCATGGAGCTCAGCCATGGCCTTGTCCACTGCAGGGCTGGGGGCCACAGAGGTGCCAGCAGCCACGAGCCCGCGCAGCTCAGGCAGTGGTATGTGCCCACGGGGCCCCCTCACTGCCCGCTTCACCTCTTCCAGCCAGGCTGCCTGCGCTGCCTGCTGCTCCAGCTGCTGCCCCTCAGGCACTGCCACACCCAGGCGGGCACCACGCTCCAGCAGCCCCCGCAGCTGCACCACCCCTGCCGGCAATGCCCCCAGTGCTGCCCGTGCCTCCACCTGCCACGCCTCTACCTCAGCCAGCAGTGCCTGTGGGGGTGGGGAAACAAACAGGCATCAGATCCATAAACACATCTACCCACCCCCTAGCATTGCCACAGGTGCCCCGGCCATCCTTCCCACCCTGAGGTGCCCCAAGCTCCCCCCACTCAGTCTGGACACCTCCACCCACCCCCAACAAGGTACCCCCAGCCCCCCTACCTACCTCAGGGTGTCCCAAGCCCTCTTAAAACAACCCCAGGGCCTCCCCCAACACTCAGACTGGGCACCCACCCCCAGGCACCACTGAGATACTATCCATGCCGCAGAGACATGCCCCCCCCTCCACCTGTCCCTCCCCACCATGGGCATGTAAAACACCCCCTAATCTGTCCCCCCAGCCCAGAGAGTAAGTGTCACAAACCTACCCCCTTCCTCACCCCTGGGTATTCCTAGAGCACTCCTAGAGCTATCCATTCCACCAGGTGTCAGACCCCCACACCCACCAAAGAGCCATTCCTGGGGTGACCCCCCGTGAGCCCCCCTAGCTGGCACCATGGTGCCCCCTTGGGTGTCTCGGATGCCCAGCCCTCTCCCCCAAATTCTAGGCCCCCCAGATGACACTGCCCCCACCCCCCTCACCTGGACCTCTCCTATCTGGTGCATGACGCAGGGCAGCTGGCTCATCTGCTCCAGGAAGGCACGCAGCTCCTCCACTGTCAGCGGGGACGTAGGCACCCTGTATAGGCCATGACCCCACATCAGGCCATGCTCCCAGGGGTGGGGCACCACACCAGGGTCTGATGAGGACAGCTGAATGGATCCAGGGAACGGTGGGGGAGAGGAGGGGCACTAGAGCTGATGGGCACGGTGAAAGAGATACTGGGCCCTGGGGGGTGGGGGCACTGGGATGAGGCCCCTCGCTCACCCAGTCTCCTGGCTGCTGATGAGCCCCAGGGCCTCAGAGACACAGCGCTCGGCTTGGCTCAGCACCACCTTGAGCCGGTGCAGCAGCTCGTTCTCGGGGAAGCGCCGCTCTCGTGCCTCCGACTCCAGTGCCCGCAGCTCCTCCAGTGCTGCAAAACACACGCTCAGCGCCACAGGCCTGAGTACCCCACCAACCCCTACATCCCCCCACCTCCCACTGCCAACCCTAACAACACTCCCAATGCCACCCCCTACACCCCCACACTTCCCAGAGCCAACCCTCTACACACCCTAGTACAACCTCTGGACACTAACTCCTCCCAGTCCCAGCTACCTGCAGCCCCCCTCAAATACCCTTCAGTGCAAACCCCAACATCCTCCCAGTGCCAACCTCCTTAGAGCCACCCCTCGCACCCCCAAAGGCCAATCCTGCCAACAGTGCCCAGCACCAGCCCTTACTTCTCAGTGCCTACCCTGTATACCCGTCACCCCAGCACTCCCAGTACCAACCTTCCAGCATCAGCCCCTTGCACCCTCCAGTACCAACTCCCCTAGTTCCAGCCCCCTAAACCCCATGTCCCCTAGTCCAACCCATCCAAACCCAGCTTCTTGCACCCCCCAGTCTTCAGTGTTAACCCCCACAAAATCACCCCCCCTGCTGCCACCCCAACACCCCTTTTGCAAACCACCATCACACTGTATGCCCCCCATCCTCCCCTGCCTCCAAACTCAGGGTGCCAACCCACCCCCAACAGCCCTCCTCCCTGCCCATGTGTTGAGACTGGAGGGGACCCAGGTGTCTGGGACTCACTGCGCTTGCGCCCATCCTCCACCTCCAGAGCCACACGGACCTTGTTGGCCCAGGTGTCAAAGGACTCAGCCCGCACCTTCAGCTTGTGCAGCATGGCGGGCAGCTCATCCAGTGTGTAGCGGTACCTGCGGGCAGTGAAGATTTAAACATTGCCATGTACACCCATCCCTCAGTTCTGCAACGCCTTCCCAAATGCCATGCTGTGCAGGCCCAAGAGTGGTGGCCCACAATGCACTGAAGCTGCTGGCAGTGTAAGGGATCATGGGAAAAAAGCAGGGCAGGAGGGAGGCAAGAGCTCAGACACCAGGGTTTCCTGCTTGGTGGTAGGAGACAGGAAGGAGAAGTGTCACTGCCCAGACTCATAGGTTCTCTTTCCATGCCTGGCTGAGGCAGAGATGAGATCAAGGGCCCAGATGTCTGGATCCTCCTCCTCCTAGCTGTAGAGACTGGCACTCCACTGGCTGTGGTGAAGTGGGGCCAGGGGCCCAGGTGCCTGGGTGGGGGTACCCGAGGTACTAGCATAGGGGCTGGCAACATTTTCAGGCAGAGTACCAAAAACTTTGACTTGAAAGATGTTGACGTGCCAGGGGCGGATGGTGCGGGAGCTGTGAAGGGCCAAATCTTTGTTGTGGCAGCACATCCTAGGCCCCTTCCCCAAGGTGCATGTGCCAAGCAAAATGCCTTATGTTTCATACTCTGGCACGTATCTGGGGGACTGCCTATGTCTGTACTAGCAGCTGTATGCTGGGGGGAAGGGGGGGGCAGTGATGGACACCTGGGTCCTTTAAGAATGTACCAAAGGTATTGGCAGAGGGTGACCAGCAGCTGTTTTTGGGGGGGGGGGAGTGGGGATGCAGACACTTGGGTCCCAGGCTCCTGAAATACTGGCAGCTGCATGTGGGTGGGGGGGAAAGGGGCAGGAGGGGCCTGTATGCCTGGTTCTGCCTAAGGTACTATGGGCTGCATGTTTGGGAGCTGGATGCCTGGGTCCCAGGTACTGGAAGCTGTGTGCGTGTGTGGGGGGCCCAGACTCCTGGGTCCTGGAGATCAACAGCAAACAGGTAGAGCCCTTTTCTCCCCAGCACCACCTGGGGTGACAAGGAACAATGGTAATAAGCTGATGGAGAATAGGTTTAGGTTAGAGATCAGAAGGCAATATTTTACAGTTAGGTTGGCCAAAATCTGGAACCAACTTCCCAGGGAAGTAGTCCTCGCCCCTACCTTGGGCAAATTGGGGGGTCTTGTGACCCCAGCATTCATTCCTGCCTGTGGCAGGGGGTCAGGCTAGATGATCTGTTCAGGTCCCTCCTGACCCTAGCTACTATGAAACTATCTGAGGTACTGCAGCTGTGTGAGATGACATGGAGGCGGGGCTGGACACCTAGGTCCTGGCAGCTACGTGAGGGAAGCGTGGGGGGCCTGGACACTCGGATCCCAGTACCTGAGGTACTGGCGGCTGCGGGGGCACTTGCACAGGTCATCCATGTGGTAGAGGCAAACAAGGTGGGGTGGGCAGTCGTAGCAGGCCAGGGCCGACAGGAAGCAAGTCGTCTTGCACTTGTCACACTGGCGCTCATCATCCGGCAGCAGCTCAAAGGCCTCACGTTCTGCCTCCGTGATGCCCTGGGAGGGGTGGGGGTAAGCAAGAGGGGCCCAGTTCCTGCCCTGGCCTGTGACCGTTGATCCCCACTCTGGTCCACACCACGACCCCCCTCCCCCGCAGACCTAGATCTCAACCCCCCACCTCACACCAGCCTGACCCCCAATCCAGCCTGTGACCTCTGACCCAGCCTGTGACCCTCCCATCCCTTACCAGCACCAAGCCCAAACCACAACACCTAACCATACCCCAACCTAGCCCGTGACCCTGAGCACCCTCAGGTCTACACCCAAGTCTCTCTCTTCCCAGCTTGCGACCCCCGACCCAGGCCATGACCCCAGCTGCCCAGACCCAGACCATGTCTCCCTACCAGCACCCCCAAGCCCAGCCCACAAACTCTAACCACCCAACTCAACCTTGACGGCAATCCAGCCTGAAACCCATCCCAGCCTATGAGTTCATAACCTGGACCCCCCCGCAACCTCTCCAATACTCCTGTGCCCCAGGCTGTACCCACTCCTGCCCATCCAAGAAATCCCCTGTGCCCAGGCCATACCCCCAGCTTCTCCCAACATCCCCAATTCCTGCCCCTAGCTCCCCAGGTTCTCCCTCAAGCCTCAGCCACCTTCTCAAGCAATGCCTTGCGCAGCTTGCGCTCCTCCTGCACCAGGATGAACATCTCCTTGTGAACGGCGGCCGCCAGGTTGAGGTCCAGCTTCTCGGGACAGGCGGCCATCTTGCAGATGAGCTCCTCGTGTGAGAAGACGCAGTAGCGCCGCAGGCGCCGGTAGTGCTCAATGCACTGGCGCCCAGCTGGCAACTGCCAGGAGAGGACCCAGGCAGACTTAGTGCTGGGAGTGGGTGGGGGGCTATGGCTCCCTGAGCCAATGAGCCACAGCCAGGGAGATAACCCAGGTGTCCATGCTCCCAGGTCTCCTCCTTGTTTTTAAATCACCGGACCCCAAACCCCTTCCAGAACAGCAAGGAAACACAGGCATCCAGGTTCCCATCCGCCATCTCTGCTTTCACCCATCAGACCCCATTCTCCTCCCATAGCAGGGAGAGAACACAGGTGTCTGGGCTCCCAGGCCCACCATGTTCCAATCCACTCTCCTCTCAGAGCGGAGAGGAGATCCAGGCAACTGGCCTTCTAGCTCCCCCAGATGAGAGCCCAAGTGTTTTCTTTCCAACACCTAGGTCCCCAATCTCTTCCCTGAGCTGGGAGAGAATCAAGACATCTGGACTACACTCCCAAGCTTGAACTGATCTGACCCATGCAATAACAAGACAAAACCCAGGCATCCAGGCACCCAACCCCCATGATTTCCCAACCTCAGAGCCAGAAGAGAACCCAGCAATCCGGACTCACCCAGTCAGCAGTGCAGAAGTTGACCGCCTCTGCGAAATTGTAGCCCTGGTTGAAGCCGCTGTGATAGGCCCGGGGAAAGGTGATGACGAATTCACCTGCACACTGGTTGGTCCGTACCACCTACAAGGATAAGATGGAGCTGTGAGTGACAGGTGAAGGGCATCAGGGGAAGGAGCAGCTATGGGCCAGGGTGATGAGCTGGTGCAAGGGTGTGGGGCCTGGCAACAGGGGGCAGGCTCCCCAGCCAGTTGTGGTCAATGAGGGTTTTCAGGTTCATGACAGTCACCAGTTGGTAGAGCTGGTCAAAGAGTGGAACCTGTCAATGGGGGGCAAAAGCTGATGGTGGATGGGGCCTGGTGGCAAGGTGGGTGTGGGGGTGGAATCTTAGCAGCATGCTGTAAGCCATGAGAGTGACAGTTTAGGGGCAGGACTTGGTAGTAGGACATGGCAGCAGGGACAGGCTCACCAACACACCATGACCTGTAAGGGCCTGGCAATAGGGGAAGGCTTACCAGTGTGTTGTTACCCCATCAGGTTAACAGGTCAGGGGCAGGGCCTGATGCAGGGGGGGGGAGGGGAGGAAGACAAAGGTGATGGGTCAGGGGCAGGGCCTGGAAACAAGGGCAGGACCCGGGGGCGGGCTCACCGGCACACCATGGGCCATGAGGGTGTTGGGGTTCATGAGGGTGACGAGCTGGTGCAGCAGGTCAGGCTGGCTCTCGAAGAGCTCAGGTGTCAGCTTCTTCATCACCTCCTCTAGGTGCTCAGCTGCAAAGGATGGCACGCCATACCACGTCTTGGGTTCGCCCCTGTGAGCCAAGGGTGGGAAGGAGGGGTCAGCACATCCCAACACCCCCCTGCCCCCAGCAACCCCCAGAGCCCCACCCCCAATCATCTCTCAGGGCACCTCACTTCAGAGAGCGCCTCCTGCTTGGAGCTCCACCTCAGAAACCTCCCCAGCAATCCACCAGGCACTTCCCATCACAGCCCTGATGCCTCCCTTCCATCCCACCCCTTTCCTCCCCCCCAGCACGCACCAGTGGAGGTAGTTGATGGAGTAGCTCCAGTGGTCCTCGATATGCCAGCAAAATGCCGAGAAGACCATGCCTACGTAAAGCCAGGGCACCTTCATGCCTGAGATGTCAGCGTTGATGTGGCATAGCACCGACTGCTTCAGCACTGGCATCACATTCAGATTCCAGCCACTCTGCGCATACTCCTGCCCCATGGATAGACAGAAGGCAGTATACTCAGGCACCCCAGCCCAGAGCAGGCTGCATCGCCACTCACCCTGGGCAGTGTTACACTCTGCCAGGCCCCAGCTGCTCCACCTAAGCTAGCTACATCACAGCTCAAGTAGTGATATATTCAGCCAGCCACAGCCTAGAGCTGGCACAGCCCAAGAGGTGTTATACTCAGCTGTCCCCAAGCTAGAGCTGGCTACATCGTAGCCCAAGTGGCATTATATTCAGCTGTCCCCAGATGTTTCATCCCAGAGCTGGCTGCATTGTGGGCTGCCCCAGATGGTGTTATATTCAGCTATTCCTCAGCTGCTCTGCCCTTGACCTGCCTGCATTGTGGTCCCCCAGGAGCTCTACTTGTGTGGGGTTACATGTCCCCACACCCTCGCAACAAGGGCAGGGGTGGGTGATGGGGCAGAGACCTTTCTCCTCTAGCAGGCGTTATATTTAGCTAGCTCCCAGCTGCATCAGGGCCATCCCCCACCCATGAGCCCTGGCAGAGCGGGACCCCACCTCCTCCTCGGGAGAGAGCTTTCTCTTCCCATCACTAATGGGGAAACCGCTGCCGAACTCCTTGGAGTGGATATCAGCACCGTACTCCACTGTCACGTCCTCCTCAATGCTGTTCACCAGGCGCCAGAACTCCTTCTCCACCAGCTCTGTTGGCACCATCTGCATTGGGTGGGGAGAAACCACTCAGCACCAGGGACAGGCCTGCTCCTCACTCACCAGGGAGAGAACCCAGGCATCTAGGCTTCCTGCTTTCACCCCGCAACCCAACCCACTCCTGAAGGTGGGAAAGGAACCCCAGATTTGGATTCCTTGCCTCCCCATGACGTTGAATCCTATGCTCTCTTCCTGAGCAGAGATAGCACCCAGGCGTTCTGGCTGCCCAACATCTCTTGCTTGCACCCTCTGGAGCTCAGAAAGAACCCAAGTGTCCTTGTAGCCAAGCCAGCCTTGCTCTTACTCACCAGACCCCATTCCCTTCCCACAGCTCGAAAATAACTCATGTATCTGGGTTGCCCACCAGCCCTGTGTTCACTCACTAGACCCCAGAACCCTCCCAAGCTGGACTGGAACCCAGGTGTCCAGGCTACCCTGCCTAAGCCCAGGACTCTGCTACACCCTGGGGCTGGAACCCCACTTTTCAGGTGCCCCCACTAAATCCCAAAGCCAGAACTCTGGCATCCAGGTGGCACTCACATGGACGGGCATGTTGAAGTAGTCAGCCTTGAAGGCATCGGCCATCTCGCCAAAGCTCTGCAGTGTATACTCCCGTGTGGCCTGCTCAAAGCCAAAGGCCTCGGGGGGGCGCTTGCACTCCTATAGGGAGGTGGGGGTCAGCATGGGGAGGCCCCCTTGTGACACCCCCAGAACCCCTTAGCCCCAACCAGCCCTCCAGATTTAGGCAGCCCAGTATTCCGCAGTGACCCCCTGCCAGGGCCTCACCGCCATGACGCATTTGGGGCAGCGCCAGATGCCCTTGGGAATCTCAGGCAGGGGTGGCAGGAGGCAGAAGATGTGGTAATTGTCATCGCAGGCATCGCACAGCAGCAGCTTGTCGTCTTCATCCCCCCGCGAGCAGATGCGACACACATACGATTCGATCTGCAGCACCGCAGGAGGGAGGGAGGGTGCATGTCAATGGACCTAGGCATGCCCCACTGTGCCAGACCCCCAGTCCCCTGCCAGAGCAGGGAAAGAACCCAGGTGTCCCAGCTCCCACCTTCCTCCAACTCCAACCCACCAGACCCCCAAACCCCTCCCCAAGTGGAGACAGAACCTAGGCATTTGAGCTCCCAACCCACCCTACTCAAACCCACCAGACCTTACTTCTTGAGCAGGATGAGGAACTTAGGCCTCTGAGATGCCCTGCCCCTATCTTGGTCCAGCCCCCCCCCCACTGATTGATCTAGCTGGCTCAAGGGGGGGCATGGTGGAGGGGAAGATGAAAACAGGGACCTTTCCCTTCCAGGAAGCCCTAGTCCCACGGCTCTTTCCATGCATTTTGCTGCACCCAGCTCTGGGAGCTGCTGGGGAACATCGGAGCCCTCTTGGGGCACCATTACATTCAGCCATTCCCCAGTGGTAACATCTCAGAGCTGGGCACATTGAAGCTCTCCCCAGCGCCGTTACACTTGGCCAGTCCCCAGCAGCTCCACCCAAGAGTGAGGCACACTGGGGTCCTCTCCAGGCACTGTTACACTCAGCTGGTCCCCAGCGGCTCCACCCCAAAAGGCAGGCGCATCAAGGCTCTCCCTGGGTGCCGTTGTACTCAGCTGTTCCCCACCGATTCCAGCCCAGAGCTGGCTGCATTCTAGTCATAGGTGAGCAGGGACCACACGGAAGGGTCCAAGGCCACTTACGAACTGGTTGCTGCTGTGGTTGCGCCGCAAACGCATGGTCATCTTGGTGCAGGGCTCAGGGCTGTGCCGCAGCTCCTCCTTGGGATCCAGGAAGGTGCGTGGGGAGCCTGGCTCTGGCTTAGGCTCCACCCCTGGTGGCTCATCCTTCACTACAACTGTTGGAGGGCATTCAGGGCCCTCCTTGTCTGGGAGGGAATGGGAAAGAAAGGCATCAGCTCTCCCTGCTATCACCCACTAGAACCTAGTGCCCTCCAGAACCAGGATGGAACCCATGTGTCCAAGCTGCCTACCCTAATCTTTCTCTTGAGCTGGGATGAAACCTAAGCATCGAGGCTGCCCACCTTGCTTTCAACCTCATCCCCTATGCCTCAGTCTATCTGCTCCTAGGAGAGAACCCAGGCATTCAGGCTCCCTACCCACACCCTCTGCTCCACTCTCGCCTCAATCACCAGACTCCAGGCCCCACCAAGCAGAAAAAGAACCCAGGTGTTCAGGTAGCCATCTGGCTCTGATCTCACCCCCTAAGTTCCTGTCAGTCCACTTTCACGCTGGGACAGAACCCAGACACCTGGACTACCCAGCCCTCACCCACCATAGCCTAGTTCCCTCCAAAGCTGGAAAAGAATCCAGGTGTCTAGGTCACCCACCCTACTCTAAACTTCATCAGTCCCCTCCCACTTTGGGACAGAACCCAGATACTCAGCCCTCACCTACTAGAGCCCAGCACCTCTCAAGCTGGGAGGAAACCCAGGTGTCCAGGATGCCCCCCTACCTCACCTTTCTTGCGTAGGGTTTTGTCCTTGGCCACCAGCCCTAGGCCCAACATCTTGGGGCCAGCCCCATAGATCTGCAGCTTCTTCAGCTCAGGGTTCTTCTCAATGTCCTCCTCAGTGGGCTCCGGCTGTATGGGAAGGGCACAGGGGGGGTCAGCACTGGAGGAAGGGAGGGGGCATTCTACCCTGGTAGACCTCTCCCCTGACGTCTGCCCCACAGAGACCTCCCCACAGCAAACACCAGCAGGGTGGGAGGGGGGAAGCAGGAAGGAGCCAGAAAGAATGAGACAAGGCAAGTGAAGGGTTAAAAAAGGCCCATCCCATAATGTCACAGTGAGGCATGCTGGGAGACAGGCCAGGGTGCCAATCCACAATGCTTTTGGCTGCACTGCAGCAATGTACCCTGGGACAGAGGCTCTCTCCTGCCCTTTAGTGTGTTTCAACCGTATCCCACAATGCCCTGCACCACAGCAATGCATGCTGGGAGAAAATTATTCCACTTAGGTCTCAGGCAAGGAGTTCCTATGTCCTATCCCATAATGCCCCATGCCACAGCAGAGCATGAGGGACAATGACTTCCACTGAGAAACTCCCTGCCTGAGGCTCATGACCTATCCCACAATGCCCTGCCTCAAAGTAGAACACGCTGGGAAATAGGGCTGTGCAGAGCTTCTGTCCCTGATTCGATAGCAATTCGGCCCGATTTGGTGGCTGAATCTCCGAATTGAATCAGGAGACCCTTTAATCTCTCTGAATTGAATCAGAGGGTTCCAATTCGATTCGGACAGACACACTTTAAATGTTTTTTCTACATACCTCAAGGTACCAGGCAGCTCATGAATGCCAAGATGCTGGGGCGGATGAAGCGTCCCACAGGAGCATTGGGGGCTCCCTGGTACGCTCAGCAGCAGACCCGGAAGTGGACCAGAAGTACTTCTGGTCTACTTCCGGGTCTGCCGGGGAACACGTTGGGGGGGCCCCCCTGCAGCTCTCTGGCTTGGTAACTGGTGCCTCCTGGGTCTAGGGGAGGGCACCCAGGGTCTCCCTGCAGCCGATTGCTGAGGCAGGGGGGATGCAGGGAGGCTCCCCTGTGCACACCCCCATGGACCCAGAAGTGAACTAGAAGTACTTTCGGTCCACTTCTGGGTTCGCCATTGAGCACATGGTGGGGGCTGTCCCCATGCTCCTGTAGGATGTTCCATCCGCCCCACCATCGCAGCGTTCACGAGCCACGCCTGGTACCTCGACATATGTAGAAAAAACATTTAAAGCTGTGTCTATGGCCAAATCGCTGATTCTCTGAATCAGCATCAAATCTTCAGACTCGGATTTGGCCGAATCAAATCTGGGTCAGTGATCCAAATCAACTAATTGAATCCGAATCGAATACGGCCCATTTCACAAATCCCTACTGGGAAATGACTACCCCACACCCATGCCCTCCTTTGCCTGGCCTCCAGCCTCAGCCTACCCCACAATGCCCAGCACAGGAGTAGGGCATGCTGGGAAGGAAACATGTTCTACCCCGAACCTGGACTGCATCTCATCCTATGATGCACTGCATGCAAGCAATACATGTTGGGAGGTCGTTACCCCAGATGCACTGGGCAGCAGCAGCAAATGCTGGGAGAAGACAGCATGGACAGAGTGAGTAACAGAGTGAGAGGGAGAAGGGGGGGGGGCGGGGGGGCCCTACCCATGACAGGGGGCCATGCTCAGGCAGTGGGGCCACAGCGCTGGCCAAGCTGGGGCAGGCCTCCAAGTCCTGCAGCAGGGTGACAAAATGGGGATAGGGCAGGGGTCAGCCATCAGCTGGGGAGGAGGGCTTGGAGTTGGGGGGGTGGCACCCCCTGATTTCTCCCACTTTCAGAACAGAACACTTAGGTTCTGTTCACAGCTTGCTGC
>NW_005842545.1:525253-527399 GCF_000455745.1 Alligator sinensis
AGCACCAGTAATAAAGCTAGCAGCATGGCAGGTGGAAGAACCAAGGCATCCGGGTCTGTGGCCCACCTCCGACCTCTGTTCTAACCCACTAGTCCCTTCATTCCCCTCTCAGGGCAGGGAAGGAACGCAGGTGTTCCAGCTCCCACTGAGCTCCACTCCCTTTCCAATAAGCCCAGGCATCCTGGCTCCTGGCCTGCCTATAGAACCCAGGTGTTCAAGTTCCTGATCTCTCCTAGAGAACCCAGACATCCTGGCCTCTCCCTGCCAAGACTCTGTTAGAGAACCCAGGTGTCCGGGCCCCCATGGCTACTGTAATTCTCCTAGGAACTCTGTTGTTTGGCCTCCCAGCCCCACCCCTCCCAGATAACCCACTGCGGTGTCTGGCCTTGCACTCACATCCTGCTGGAGGCGCTTAGCACGGCGCCCATAAGTGTTGAGCTTGGAGGGCTGGACAGCCTGGCGAAGCGGGATGCTGTGAGGCTTGTACTCCTTATCCTTCTCCTCACTCTCGAAGGGACGCGCCGTGCACTGCCAGATGTGGGTGGCTGTGAGTGGTGGGCAGGCCCCCAGACAAAAACCCCAGTGTCCAGGCATGGCCCCCTTCCCCCAGCAGGAAGAACCCCAGCTTCCAAGCAGGCTCCCTCCCCCTCAACAGCAAGGGGAACCCCAGAATCCAGAAGAGCAACCCTGGTGTCCAGACAGGTTCCCCTCAAATGAGAGGAACCCTAGCATCTGAGTAGGGCCCCTCAACCCTGCAAGGAAAGGAACTCTGGTGTCTAACCCCCCGCCCAGCAAGAGGAATCCCAGCATCTGGGCAAGTCCTCCCTGCCCCACAAGAGAGGAATCCCAGTATGTGGCAAAACCTTCCCCAGCAAGATGAACCCTAACATCCCAGGCATAACTCCTCCCCCGCCCCCCACAACAGAGGAACAAAGCCCATTGCTGGGCAGCTCACCACGAGGTTGGCGCCAGACTGGTACATCTCATAGGGGTAGATAATGCGCTCATAGTGAGCACGCAGCAGGGACCCAATATTCTTGCCCGAGGGGTAGGCCAGGCGCTGTGCCACCCGTGCCCAGCGCCTGTCCTTGCAGATGGACTCATAGCCGCCTTCCTCCAGTACCACCTGCAGGAGGCCCATTCAGGACTGTCCTGCCCAGCCCAGTGGGACCCAGCAAACCTACTCTGCAGTCCCTGCCCCTCCTCGCCTCCCCCCTCCCCTGGCCCAGCCAGGGCCCCTCACACCCAATCCACAGCCCCCTGCCCCTCCCAAACCTAGCTGGGGCCCCTCACACCCAATCCACAGCACCCCCCACACAAGCTCAGCAAGGCCCCTCACACCCAACCTACAGCCACACTCCGCACAAACCCAGCTGTGGCTCCACACTCCTGACTCGCAGTCCAACACCCACACCCACACCCTGGTGCCAACACCCACACCCTGGTGCCGACAGCTGCCCTACCTTGCTGAGGCTGTACAGGTCAAGGATGCGCCGCTCCACGTTGGGGATCTTGAGCGAGGAGCCCTGGATCTCCCAAAACTTGGCGATCTGGTCCAGGTAGTTGAGCTTCACTCGGGTTTGGGCCTGGCAGGTGAGATGGAACAGGGTGAGCCTCTGCGGGAGCCCCCACAGCCTCTGCCCAGTAGCTCACGGGGTTGGGGAAGGGGGTCTCCTGTGAAGGGTTGAAATGCAGCCAGCTCTGGGGTGGAGCAGCTAAGGAAATGTCCCCCAGTTCTCTCATCCCCATACCTAGCCTGGGCTTCCTGGGAGTCCTCCCTTCCCTGCCTGACTCACCTCCAGCTCATTGAGTCTCTGGATGCGTGGGGTAAACCGGAAGTTATCGACCTCCACTGCAAATGGGGGCTGCCAGTCCTGGAGTGGGGGGAGGGGTTAATCAGTGAGATCAGTGCACCACAACTCTCATGAAAGGCAGAGTTGGAGGTACTGGGACTACAAGCAGATCAGGGTAGAGGCTTGTACAGACCAGAGGAAAGGCCTTTGTTGACCCAACCTCAAAAAAATATTTCTCTAAAATGCATTTATTTCCCCCGAGTGCCAGTAATACCGGATAGACTTGTTCAGGTGCAGCTGCCTCTGGGGCAGGGGAAGCACCTGGGGGATGACAGTAGTGATAGCTCAGTCAG
>NW_005842545.1:527409-531516 GCF_000455745.1 Alligator sinensis
AGGAAGATCCAGCCAGTTCCAGGGTGGGACAATTGTGTGGTGCTGGTGTTGCATGGGACCATGAGATGGCCTGCTCTGGGGTAGGACAGCTGGAGAGCAACTCACACAGCCCCACAAGGCCTGCTCTGGAGTGGGATGGCTCACATGGCCCCGTGATGCAGCCTGCTCAGGTGTGGGCAGGTGGAGGACAGCTCACACAGGCCCACAATGCAGCCTGCTCTGTGGTGGGACAACTGAGGGACAGCTCTCACTGCCCCATGACACAGCCTGCTCTGGGGGCTGCTGCTACACAACAGAGAAGCATGCCGCTTCTCCCTGCAGCCCCTGGTGCCACAAAGCAGAAGCATTCCCCAAGGCCAAGGTCTGCCCTCACTTCAGAACACTCAGGCCCCCTCCACAGGCATGTGGAACCCCCAAGGCAGCACTGACACTCCCCACCCCCAGCCCTGCCTTGACAGAGGCCAGCATAGCCTCCCAGCTGTCGGGCTCAGCAGGCTGCATGCTGAGAGGCCAGGACAATAACACTCCCCCACAACCAGATGGAGCTGAAAGCCCCCTGGGAAGCTGGCCCCATGCCCTCAGCCTCATAGGAAGGGTGGGGGGGAATGGAGGCAGGCAGGGGGTAGCCATCCACCCAGTTGCCCCGCCCTCCCCAGCTTTGGATCCCAGCCCTGCAGGGGGATCTCCATGGAACAGGAAAAGACTCAGGTCACAAAGAGGAGGGGGTGGAGCAAAGGCTGGCAAGGGGTGGGGGGAATGAAAGGGGGATCCCTCTTGCCCCTGCAACCCTGAGATCTGGGGGCAGCAGGAGGAAGAGATCCACACTATCCACCCCCTCCTACTGCTCACCAGACAAAGGCCAGAGCTGTGGCAGCCATGTTGGCCATGTCACTGTGGTGGGGGGGTGCAGCTTGGGTCAAGAGCAGATTTTCCACTTCCTCACCTCATGTCCCAGCTCAGCTAGGAACCGTGGGGTTGCTTGAGATGAGCCTGTGGAGCCAGCCCCTGGGGCAGGAGCCCTCAGCCAGGTGATCAGTAATGCCTTTGCCCCATTACCAGGCACCACTGCCAACCCCTGTGCCCTCCTGTGAGCAGCCCCAGTGGAGCAGGCAAGGGGGCACCAACCCCACCTTGGGGTACTCCAGGGGAGCAGAGTCATCCCATAGCATCTCCATTATCCCCCTGGCAGCCCCCCAGGGCTGCCAGCAGGCACTGCCAGAGCCCCCCTTTTGACAGAAGGCATGACCCCCCCGCCCCGGCAAGCACCAGGCACCCCTCAGCTCCATGGTACTTCTAGGGAGGCACAGAAAGGCCCTTGCTCCCACCACCGGCCTCCCCATACCACCAAGTGGGTATTTTCCTGGCAGGCACTGCCAGCACCCCTCCCCCATAGCACCAGTGGGTATTGCTAGGGCCCCATATCCTGTTCTGGCAAGCCCTGTCAGCCTCCCCACATGTGGACAGGGGTCTGTGCCAGCCCCTGCATGCCAGTAGGGGGGTGCTGACAGGTCGCTGCCCCTTATTAGGTTATCTCCAGCTCCCTGGGTTCCATAACAGCAAAGAGGCCCTGCCAGACCGGATACTGATAGAGGGTAGCAATAAGGCTGCCTGTTGCTGACAAGAGAGTGCCCTAGCCCCCACAACAGGCATTGCCAGCCCCCCTCTCGACAGGAAGCCTTTCCAGGCCTCCCCCATACCAGCAGGGTGGGCCTGCCAGCCCCCACATCCATACAGACAAGGAATTTGCTCAATTATTGAAAGAGAAACACTGATAAGCCCTGATTCTAATGAGTGTCTGGAGCTGGGGGGGGGGAACGCTGGAGGGTGGCCTAGCAGTGCCCTCAATTCCATACAGAAGTGCCAGGTGCCAACAGTCCCCCCATACTGACATGGGGTCCTGCCAGGCCCCTGTCCCCACAGCAGGCACTGCCAGCCCCTGATACCAACAGGGGCACATCCAGTCCTCCCCTTCCCCCCCATGCTGATAGGAGGGCATGACCAGAACTCCCCTTGCCGAAGGCGGCCTCCAGAATTCCCCCATACTAACATGAAGAATTAATTATTAATTATGGAGCCACCATAGCACCCCCAACAATGCTAACAACAGAGCCCTACTAGGGCCCAGCCTCCACAGTAAGCATTGTCAGCCCCTGAAGGTCCTGCCAGGACTCTCATACATACAGACAGGGAGAGGTGGGGGAGAAAAAACACTAATAGGGGGCCCTGCCAGGATCCTCCATATCAACGCAGGGGTGGAGGGGCTGCCAGTCCCCAGCCCCCAAAGCAAACACTATCACCCTGCCAGGGCTCCTCCATACAGACATGGGATCACTACCAGACCCTGTTACCAGGCCCCAGCCCCGCTAGTACTCACAGGGCCTCCGCTATACAGACAGAGGGATCACTGAGAGGCCCCCTTTACCCTTAAGTACAGACCATAAACCTTGCTAGATCCCTGTCCCCACAGTAGGGGCAGCCAACATCCTCCCCCCATATAGTGTGGGGGGAGATCACAGAGCTCTCCTTGCCCCACTGTTACTCAAAAGAGTCCTGCCATGGCTCCCCCATAAAATCGGTGGATAACTGGGAGGCTTCCTTGCCCCTTGATACTGCCAGGAGTCTACCAGCACTCCCCCATACAAATGGAGGGAGTCACTAACAGGTCCCCACTTACCACACCGATACTGACCAGGTCTTACCAGCACCCAGTCACCACAGCAGGAACTGCCAGCCTCTCACACAGATGAGAGTCTTGGCCAGGACTCCACCAAACACATGCTAAGGCCCCCTTACCACCCAGCACTGACAAGGGGCCCTGCCAAGACCCCCTCACACCAACAGGGGGGAAGGAATCCTGCCAGGATCTAGCCCCCCCAACACAGACAGGGAGCACCACCCCAGACAGATGGGGGTGGGGGGCACTGAAAGACCCTTCTTTAACCCCCAGTACTGCCAGGGCTCCTCCATACATACAGGGGGGTCAGTAATAGGTCCCACCTTACCCTCCTCCCCAATATTGACAGAGGGTTCTTGCAAGCTGCCAGGCCCCAAAACAGACACTACCAGCCCCAAATACAGATGGGAGAGGGGTCACTAAGAGGCCACCATCACTGCTGATACAGGCAATCACTGGAAAGCCTCCTTACCCATTATCAATACAGCCAGGGGGGGCTGCCAGGTCCTCATACAGACAAGGATCTTGGCCAGGGCTCCCACATGGTGGGGGGGGAGAGTTGAGTCACTGAGAGGCCCCCATAACCCCCAGCCATGCCAGGGCTCCAACATACCGATGAGGGGGTCAATGCCATGCTCCCTTACCCCTCATTACTAATAGGGACCCTATCCAGGCTATGCCATACAGACAGAGTGGACACTGCGAGCCCCCCACCCCTTACCCCTCAGTACTAACAAGAGGCCTTACCAAGACCCTCATACCAACAGGGGTCACTGCCAAGCCTCCTTACCCCCCAGTACTGACGGGGGGTCCTGCCAAGCCCCAGATGCCTGATACTAATGGGGCCTCCTTATACCCCCAATACTGACAAGTGGGGGATCCTGCCAGGCCCCAAACACCTGATATTGACAGGGATCCTCCCTATACATCAAGGGGAAAAGGAAGGTCACTGAGAAAATCCCTTAGCCCTCAGTACTGTCAAGATGCAAGGGGGGGGGGTGAGCAATACGGCGGGGGGGGGCTGCCAGGCCCTCATGCAGTCAAGGGTCTTGGCCAGGGCTCTCCCATACAAACAGGGAAGGCACTATTAACCCCCAGTACTGACAAGGGGCCCTGCCAAGACCCCCAAACCAATGGGGGGGTCACTGCCAGGTCTTCTTAACCCCCCCACAATACTGAGAGGGTCCCATCAGATCCCAGATACTAATAGGGGACCCTCTCTATATGGATAGAGGAAGCACTCAGGCTCCCTTATTAATAGCGATCTTGCCAAAGCTCAGCCACACAGATGGGGGGGCATCACTAAGAGCCCCCCTTATCTCCCACTACTGGCAGGATTTCTACCAGGACAACCCACACCAATGTGGGGGCACTGCTCCTCCCACCCCAGCTCCAGACACTCAATACTGAGGGGGGGTGGGGGGGAAGAGTCA
>NW_005842545.1:532208-533859 GCF_000455745.1 Alligator sinensis
ACTCAGCCGTTGCTCCCCCCCCCAGGCTTTCAAGGCCTGTCGGGTCCCCGCGGCCTGAATGTTGCCGCCATCTTGGGCTTCGTTGCACCTCCCCCCTCTCTGAGGCGGGGACGTTGTGGACTGAAAGTGTATGCCTCCGCCCGTTTGCCTCAGAGAGGCCAAAGGGACATCGTCGGAGGGGCTCGGGATCCCGCCGGTAGGGTTCAGTAGGAGTGGAAATCCCGGCGTGAAGGAGGTTCGGGGGGGAGGGGCTGCGCAGGGGGGCAACGGACGGAGGAAGGATGGTAAAATAGTTCTCCCCGCCCGTGCATGCATGGGGAGGGAATTGGCGGAGGGATGCGTACAAGCTAGGTCAGCGACGGACCAGAACTCGTTGCGCACGTTTAAAGGGCCCCAACGCGCATGCGCAAAAGGGCAGAGGGCGGTGATGGAGCGAAAACAGGAAGAGGGAGGGGATGGGGTGGAGCCACCCTAGTCATGCCCCTTTCGTGATTATTTGGTCTCGCCCACTTCCTCCTAGCTTCTTCCCCCTCAGCCAAGCCACCACCCTCCGGCTCGCGTGGCGTCCGGGCTCAGCCGCTTCCAAACTTGACCGTGCGCCCAGCTCTGGGTTGGGGGGGGGCTAAGTGTAACACTTCACAGGGAAGGCAAGATGTAGGCAGGAGCGGCTGGGAAACAGCCTGGTTGAACATCCCACGGGGAAGGCTGCCATGCAGCCAGCTTAGGATGAGGGCAGCTTGGGTCCCGAAGTGAAGCTGGCAGTGCAATGACATCCTGGGATAAGAGGCCACCCAAATGCTAAGATTCCTGCCGAGGAAGACTGATGGCTTGTATCTGGCACACCCCCACCATACTGTGCCCATTGGGGTCCCCTCCCTGGCCCACAGTGCTCAACCTTCCTCTCACCCATCACCCCCCACCCCAGTACCCCTCCCAAGAAGACACAGCTGAGCCAAGGTCACACGCCAAAGACAATCGGTCCTTTATGAAGCATCAAATATACAGTTTCTTATATACAAAGGGGTGGGGGAGTTGGGCAGGGGGGGCAGTCAAGAGCTCAGGGGTCCCTGGGCTGGGGGGGAACATGCCCCCCCACAGCCCTGCTCCAGTGGGGGGGGGTATATTTATAATGTCTATTATATACATGGGGCCTGTACAGCCACATACCCAACGCGGAGTGGGGACGCATGCGGGAGGGGTGGGGAGGGGGCAAAAAGAAACAGGCAAGGGGAAGAGAGCATGGCTGAGGGGTCAGGATGCCTGGGTTCTGGCCCCACTGCTGCGGAGATGGGGGGGCATAAAAGTTAGACCAGGAAGGGAGCAGCCAGGATGCCTGGGTTCTGTGTTTGGGGCATGTTTTAAAGCCTTTCTTCCCACACTGTGCTCTCGGCTGTAATCTACCAGACCCATGTCCCAGAGCAGGAAGAGAACCCAGGTGTCCAGGCCCCAGCAACCCCTGCTCTAACTGACCAAGTCTCCCTCCCTTCCCAAAGTGGAAAGAGAACACAGGTGTCTGGGCTCCCAGCCCCCACCTGATCTGATTTGCTGAAAAAGAGGCTGACATTCCATCTCAGAGGTATGGGGGGGGGGGACTGACATTTTTGAGGGGGGGGAGACACCACTTTATTGGGGGGGGGGGGGGTAAAAAGGG
>NW_005842545.1:534044-534798 GCF_000455745.1 Alligator sinensis
AAGAGGGGCAGCATTTGGGGGGACCCTGAGGAGATAACTGTGGGGTGGGTGGGCAAGTGGAGAGGGAGGGGCAGCAGGGGTCCGGTAGCCCTTGTAAGAGACAGGGATAAGCAGGGAGCTCCCCTCCCAGGCCCCCTGATACCCCAGCCGCTCCCCAATCCCATGTAAACAACCACACGCAAGCCATGTGCAAATTAGGATGCCCCACCTCCCCACGCTGCCTGGGGTAGATTCAGGGGAGGAAGAGGGGTAGATTATGGGGCAGGGGGTAGATTGGGGAAGGGGTGGAAAGGGGGGCAACAAAGCAGAGATCATTCTCCACTGCTACTGCCAGGTACCAGCAAGAGAGGTCAGTGCAAGGCTGGGGGCATCCAAGAACTCCCCCCATGTTCACCACAGTGCCCCCTGGTGGCCAGAGGCAGCAGGCTCCGTGCCTCCGCTGCTGTCCCCAGCTGTGCCTGTTTTCTGCATCCAGTCCCTGTTTTTGGCGGAGAAGGGATGGAGGAAGAGAGGGGGGCAGGGCTCTCCTGGCTTTTTTTTATATAAAACCCTTCAAGGGCTGGCTTCACCCCCTCCCCCACCTTTGCCCGAACCCATCCGACCCCCTGGCCGGGTTCACACCACGGTGCTGATGCGATTGACAGCCTTGGGCTTTGGGTTGGAGGGGGCCCCCGGGTGATGCTGGGGCAAGGGAGAGGTGGGGGCCCCTGGGGAGTGGGGGCTGAGTGGGGTGTGGGGAGAGGGCGGGGGCAGG
>NW_005842545.1:535399-544614 GCF_000455745.1 Alligator sinensis
AGGAGGATGAAGCCGAGGCCTGCCCGGGGCCTGCTGGGAAGGGAGCCTTTCCCCGCCGGCTTCCAAACAGAGAGCCCAGGAAGGAGGAAGAGTTGGAGACAGGGCGCCCAGGTGCCTTGTACTCCTCTGGAGGTGGTGGTGCAGGTACCCGCTGGTGGGGCCGGGGGCTGCTAATAATATCCCCGCCGGCTTCCAAACAGAGAGCCCAGGAAGGAGGAAGAGTTGGAGACAGGGCGCCCAGGTGCCTTGTACTCCTCTGGAGGTGGTGGTGCAGGTACCCGCTGGTGGGGCCGGGGGCTGCTAATAATAGATCCCTGAGGGTGGGGGTAGAAGAACGGGGGACGGTGGCAGGGGAGAAAAAAAAGAGAGAGAGAGAGAGAGAGAGAAAGGGAGGGAAACAGACATGGAGTGAGATTGGATAAGTTCCATCTCTCCTTAACAAGGCGTTGACTGGGTAAGCCTTGCCCTGAGTAGTCCCACTCCTTTGAATACGCCCCGCCCCTCCTTATAGCCCAGCCTAGCATGCAATGGGTGAATCCTGGATATGGCCCTCTCCCATGTCACTCCACCCCCTGGGATATGCCCTGACCCTACATAAAGCCCAGAAAAACACAGAAGGGGTTAATCATTGGGGCTGCCCCTCCTCTAAGTAGCCCCAGCCCTTCATGAATAATCTGACACACAAGGAATTAAACATAGAGGCCATGCCTCCTCTAAGTAGCTCCACCCCCTGAAATAAGCTCCACCCCTCCATAAAGCTCAGCCTGGTACCTAAGAGATAAATGGTGTAGCCCTGCCCCTCCATTAACACAGCCTTGCCCTGGTTAACCTGCAGGCTGCCCCCCCTCCCAATCCCTTGTTGTCCCCACCCAACTTGGAGGCTCCCTTCACTCCTGTAGAGGGTTCCACCCCCTCAAGGAAGCCCCACCCCTAAGAGACCTGGTTCTTTCTTAAAGGCTAAGAGGCCCTGCCCCACCCTTGAGCTCCACCCAGTACATGCCAGGAGGCCCCGCCCTTTTCTCCAGCCCCCTTCCTCATCATCCAAGTCCTTGGTCTAGGCCAGGGGTCAGCAACTTTTGGGCAGAATGCCAAAAACGCCCACAACCTTGACTTGTAATATGTTGATGTGCCAGGGGAGATGGCAATGGAGTCGTGAGGAGCCTGCTCCTTGTGGCAATGCAGCCTCGGCACCTTCCCTAAGGTGTATGTGCCAAGCAAAATGCCTTTGTGTGCCACACATTGGCACCAGTGCCCAGGGTTCCTTACCCCTGGTCTAGAACTTGTCCTGGTACCTGAGAAGCTACAACACCTCTGCTCAAGCCCCACTCCTTAACAAACTCCATTACCTTGAGCCAAATGTGGCTAAGCTCCGCCCTTTCCATAAGCCCCGCCCCACAATGAATCCTGCTTCTTATACAGCCCATCTCCTTGCTCCTTCACCTGGTTACACCCTCCTCCAGTAGCCAAGCCAACTTTAAAGCCCTGCCTCCTGCCTCTCTCCATGTGGTTTAAAGAGGCTAAAGAGGCCCAAAGCACGGTGGGAAGGGACCCAAAGGGGACCACACAGGGTGGGAGGAGGCACAGAGACGCTTGCCCCCTTCACCCTAGTCCAGGATGGACGGACAGGAGAGAGACAGGCAGAAGGATGTGGAGGGGGGGAAAGAGGTGCTGGGAATACCCCCCTCCCCCACTTACTTCGATGGTGCTGTCCAAGGATCCCACGCTGTTTCGACGCCCCCGCTTGCCTACACAGGGGAGGGGGGATGGGGGGGGAACAGAGTAGGGGATTAGTGAAGCCCCCCCAACCTGGGCTGGCCCAGCAGAGCATGGGAGAGCGGCAGATGCAGGTGGCAGAGAGACAAGAGACAGAGACAGACAGACTGTCTACCTGCCCAGACCTTGGCACACAACAGGTTAACCCAGCCCTGACTCCACCCCCCACAGCCTGGCACACAAGGGGTTAACCCAGCCGTGGCTCTGCCCCTTCTCATCCTGGCACAGATAGGACTAACACAACCTAGCTCCACCCTGCCAGCACATAGTGTTAATCCGGTCCTGACTGCCTCCCCAGGGCTCCCCATTGGCTGTGGCAGCATGGGGAGGTTCCCCTCCTTCCCCACCAGGGGAAGCCCCAACTGCTCCCTCCCCCTCCCCACAAACCTAGAACAATGAGGAAGAGAACCCAAGTGCCTGGGCTCGGGCCCACCCTGGTGGGGATGGTTTCAGGTGCCTTGGTTGGTCCCTGGCCCCTCCCTCCTTGCTGGGTGACACCCTGGTGTCTAGGCTCCCAGACAGACAGAGAACAGAACTCAAGTGTTCTGGGATACAGCATCTGCCTTCTGAGCTGGCTGGAACCCAGGCATCTAGGCTCCCAGCCTGCCTCAGCAGAGACAAAACCCAGGTGTCCGGGCTGGCTCCTAGCCCCTCCCACTTTGCTGGCTGGAAACCAGGTGTCTGGGCTCTCAAACCTATAACAGAACCCAGGTCCCCCATCCTCCACAACCCCTCTAGCACAAGGAACCCCAACATCCCACCCCTCCCCTTTTAGAGGACCAGGTGTCCACTCCCTCCCCGCACAAGGGACCCTGGCATCCCATCTGTTCCACACCTTCCCCAACCCCCCACCCCCATCCTGGGGAACTAGGCATCTGGGCTCACCAGCTTCAGAGAGGTCACGCAAGGAGCTGCTGAGGGCACTACGCTTGAGACCATCAGCCAGCGCATAAGAGTCATCCAGGCTGCCCCGTGACAGTGACCCATTCACTGCATCCCCCCCAGAACCCCCACCTGGGGGCCCCCGCTGCACCCCCTTCTGCTTCTCCAGCTCCAACCTACAGCCCCCTCCATTGCCCCATGATGACCCTCACTCCAGAGCCACAGCCTCCCCACAAAGCCCAGTGTCCTTCACTCCCAACATGCAACTCTCCCTCTGCTGAACTTGGTGCTCCTCACTCCAAAACCGTAGCTCCCTCATCACCCCCAGTCTCATGGGACCCCTCACTCCTGACCTACAGCACACCCCCCCAGCCTGGTGCCTCTCACTTCCAACCCACAGGTCCCCCTGGCCCACAGTGGACACCCCTCTCCTCCCATACTGGTGTTCTTCACTCCTGACCCACAGCCCCCCCCCGGCTTACGGTGGACCCCCTCTTCCTCCCACACAGGTGCCCCTCATTCTCACCCCTCAGGCTCTCATCACCCCACAGTGCCCTTCACTCCCAACCTACAGCCCCCACAATAGCCCCCATGGGGCCCCTCACACTCATCCCACAGCCCCCTCCACTCACACTCCACGCGGTATTTCTCCATCTCCTGCACCTCAGCCACCGACTCACGCAGGTCGCTGGTGAAGCGTAGCCGGTCCTGCAAGCTCGGTGCATTGAAGATGATCAGAACCTTCCGGTCCCCACCAGGTGCTGCCGACAGCAGCTTAATCCCGAATTGATAATCTGGGATGAGGGAGGAGGAAGTCAGTTGGGGCTGTAGGTTTGGGAGTGAGGGGCACTACAGGGTGATGTAGAGGCTGCGGGTTGGGAGTGACAGACATCATGGGATGATATAGGGGCTATGGACTGTGAGGGAGGGACCCTGGGTGCAGTTTTTTGGGGGGGGAGGGGGGCAGCAGGGGCAGGGCTCACATGAATTCTGGAAGAGCTGCATGTGCATGTCAACTAAGGGGAAGCTCTGACGGAAGCTGTAGGTCACCAGGATCTTCTTCTTCTGGAAGATCTTTGTCACCTGGCCAAGACAGGAGACAGGGAGGGGGTATCAGTGGGGAAGGTACCCAGGCATCTGGACCCCATACCCCCAAGGAACCCAGGCATCCAAGCCCCAGAACCCAGGCCCCACCGCAGGGAATCCCAGCATCTGTCCCCCCTCCACCCCCGCTCAAACCAGGGAACCCTAGCATCTGGGCCCTGCCCCCAGGGAACCCAGATGCCCAGGCTCCACTCCCCACACTGAACCCTAGCATCTGGACATCATCCCTGCAGGCAACCCAAGACTCCAGGCCCTGTCCCCTCTGGAAACCTAGGCATCAGGGTGGGCTCACCACAAGCAGGTCATTGAAGAGGAAGACTTCACGCTGGTGCAGTCCCATGCGCTGTGGCCGGTTGGGGTCAGGCACCTCATAGAGTTGGCAGCAGCAGACCAGGCGCCGGTGGGGTAGCGACAGCACCTGGGCAGGGCAGGGCAGGGCAGGGCAGGTGTTGAAGCCAGGGTGGAGCCATCTGAAAGTCTCCCTACCCAGGTGCAAAACCACATCCCCTAAAGCAGCAACCCCACCAGACAGCCTCAGGCAGGAAGTCCCACCCCCTTGGCAGGAAGTTGGGGTTTGAAGCCGGAAGAGCCACCCCCTAGACAGGAAGTCATATCCTAAGGCAGAAAGTCCTGGCACAGGCCATAGCTTGATACAGGAAGTCCTGCCTCCTGGGCAGGAAATCACAGCCTGAAATAGGGAGTCCCATCTCTTTGTTGAGAAGGCCCACCCCTATGATGAATGCCCCACCCCTGGACCTGAAGCCCCGCCCACTGAGCCAGGGGCACCTGCCTCCCCATGGCAAGAAACAGCCCCTAAACCCAGAGGCAGGGGCCTTGTCCCCAGACGGGAAACCCGCCAGTCATACTAGAAGCCATGTCTCTTATGCTGAAATCCCTTCCCCTGCAAAGCTGAGGCCCCACCCCTTTCCTCAGAAGCTCCACTCCATATTAGAGGCCCCACCCCCTACAGAAAGACACAAGGTTCTCTAAACAGAAAGCTCTGCCCTCCAGAAAGAAATCGTGCCCCCATCGTTAATACTCTTAAATCCTGCCCCTAGATCAGCTATTCCTGCCCCTATAAGCCCCTCCCCCAAAACAGGAAGCCCTGCTCCCTAGCCCAGAGGACTCACTTTCTAACCATGAGGCTTACCCCTTTCCCAAGAAGCCCCACCCACTAACCCAGAAGCTCTGCCCCTATCCCATAGGCTCCACCCCTAGCACAGAGGCCCTGTCCGCTAATGAAGAGGTCCCTCCCCTGGCCCATAAGCACTGCCCCTCGCCCATACCCTAACCCTGACCCACCGCCAGCCCAGAAGCTCCTAACCCTGGAGGCCACACCCCCTAGTCCAAAGACCCTGTCACCTCACCGAGAGACCCTGCCCCTTGGTTCAGAAGGCACCACCCCATAACCCGGAGGCCTGTCCCCTCACCGGCTTCTTGCCCACGATCATGCGCTCCACAGCCTGGACCTGGGAGACATGGTCATCACTGGCCCGGAGCTCACGACTCTGGATGCGCTGGTAGATGCCGACCAGTAACTCCCGTGGAATGTCCTCTCCATTGTCCACCCCTGCCAGATGGATGGACAGATGCATGGCCATGGCGGCCCTGCACCCTTGCCCTGGCTCTAGATCTCCCCTCCTGCATTCTAGGTCACAAGGCTGGTATTCTAGATCAGACCTCCCTCCCATTTGCACTCCACAGTGGGGTGTTTCTGGAGCTGGTCTGGCTGTATTCTCAATCACACCTGGCAGTCTAAAACCCATCATTGAAGTGCTCAGGTTCTAGAGCCTATTACAGGCCTTTCTGGGCCCACAAAAAGACCTAGACTGCGATCTAGATCTTGGATATGTTCTAGAATGCTGGAAACCCTAGCCTCTGGCCTTCTTGCCAAATTGTTACGTGTGTGGTGGCACTCTAGAACCAGGCCTTATGGGCCCCTCCAACATGACCCCCGGTGTCAGGGATAGGCCAATCTCTATGGGTCAATTGGAGGGTAGTCTACAAGGTTCTAGATCACCTCCGTGTGGCGGTAGCCATTGGTTCTAAATCACCACTGTATCACATCCAGTTCTTCTAGATACCAGTTCCCACAGCCATTTGAGCTGGATGGCAGAGGGTGGCATCAGCAGGTGTAAACTTGTCCTATGGTGGTTCTAGGTCCCCACAGGGCGCTCTCACCTCGGAGGTTCTTGATGAAGTCCTCCAGCTTCATCTTGCGCTCAGCCTTCACGCTGGGGCTGTACATGTCTGTGTTAAGCAGGATCACAGCGAAAGCCAAGATGAAGATGGTGTCCGGGTTCTGGAACTGGCGCACCAGCGGAGCGTTGCAGACACAGTAGCGCTGGCTGGAGGGTAGGAGGGGGCATCAGGGTCTACAACTGCTGCCCATTAACTACCTTTATTTGCTGGAAATAGCGATGGAATTCTAGAGCAGCTGGGTTCTACAGCAGGTCACCAGATGAGGGCGAGTACAGTGAGGGAAACCCTGTGCTCAACAAGTCTTCAGGCTCTAGATCATGCCACAACCTGGAGCGTGTGGTCAGAGTTGTGCTCTATAATGTCATTCATGTGTCCCAGATTCTAAGTGATACAACTGCAGGAGTGTGGTTGGACAGGACAGGTCTGATTCTCATGCTCAAAAATGTACACCCAGTGCCTGGTTCTTACAGCCCCAGTGCCTGGTTCTAGATGGCAGGGCACTGCCTGGATAAGGGCATGATCTAGAACATCATCTGGGGGGAAAGGTGGGGCCAGACCAAGGTTACCACCATGCGGTAGAGCACATATGTTAGAGAACATGGACACCCACGTGGGTTGGTTGGGGAGGGTGGCATCAGCGGGTCTCTTGGCCAAAGCTGATACTCCCATCCCAGGTTCTAGGCTTCACCACAGTGACAGACATGAGCCCCATGTCCAGAATAGTGCCTGGAGAGAAAGGAGCTAGGAGCTGTCCCCAGTGCAAATACAGCCCATGTTCTAGAGCACAGCCCTGATTCTGGAGACTGGTGTGGGGAGAAAGGAAGGACCAGAAACAGGAGTGTAGTGGAGCTATGATGGTGACTTCCCATGGCCAAAAACATTTCAAAGCACAAAGAAGTAGCTGACAGATTACAGAACCTCAGGAATCTAGAACCCCAAGGGCTCACCTGAAGGCTTCAATGAGTCGCTCAACTTTCTGGGCCTCCCCCTGGACGCGGATGTGGGACTGGAACTTGCGAAGGGCCTCATCCAGTTCCATGTTGGAGAAGTCCATCTCATCCACCACACAGCTGCGGGGGGCAGGAGGTAGGGGCTGGAGTGACTCCTCCTGGTTCTAGGCCGCTCAACAGTGGTTCTAGATCATGCACCAGCAGTTCTAGACCACCCAGCTTCCACTCTAGGCTAGCCAGCTGTTCTAAACCACACAGCAGTAATTCTAGGCTGTCCAGTGCTTCCCAGGAATACCACCTTATATTCCTCACCCTCTGATCTAGAGCATGATAAGGATGCATCTTCCCACCTCTGGAAAGACTGTTTGTCTTGAAAAACATTCTGGAACCCATGACTTAGAGCTTGGCTCATGCTCACCTCTGTGCTTCAGGGATTTAGTTGTGTTCTTGATTCTCTCAAATCCAGTCACCCTTCCCTGAGCCCCAGCCACAGCACACCACTTGTTCTGGGTCATCCAACTGATTAACAGATCCATTCAGTCTAGACAGGTTACCCCTGTGTTTTCCATGTAAACCATTCCAGACAGACTGCCCGATTGGTTGGTTCCACATAGATCAACAGGTGTATGTGTTCTAGATTAATCAGACAGCCCATTGGTTCTAGATAAACCAACTGGTCTGTTTCTTCCGGATATATCAACCAACATACCTAGGTCTCTCATTCTAGACCAACGGACTTGTTCAGTCTACATAAACCCATACTTCCCAAACAGACTAATAGGTGTCCATCCAATCCCCACATACCAACTAGCCTATCCTGTTTTACATGCATCAATGGGCCTGTCTCATCCAGATGAATCAACCACTGCATCCTGTTTAGATACATCAACCACTCAATTCATTCCAGATGGGCCCACTGACACGGGTATTCTAGATACATCAATTCCTTCAGTCATTCTAGATGAGCCAACCAATCTCATTTTTCTGGATAGACCAGTCCAGTTCTTGACAAAGCAACAGGTCTTCAAAATAGGCCAATCTATTAATTCAGAATACTTCAACACACATTAATTAACCTGTTATAGATAAACCACCCATCTCTTGCCTCCTGACAGACCAGCTGCCAACTTCAAGCCCTTCATGCTAGATAGGCCAACTGGGCCCACCCAAACTGTGTACAAAGGAACTGGTTCATTCACTGGTGGACCATGAGGCCCATCACATTCAAATGCATGAACCATGCCTGTTGCATTCTAGGTACATCAAGTAGTCCACTGGTTCTAGAGGGATCTAGATACCAGAAAAATAGTCTAAATGCTAAGCCCTTGGTTCAACATGCATCAGCAGGACTTTTCGTTCTAGACATACTAACCCACTCTGTTCTAGGTATGTCAACTGTGAGGCCTAGAGCTGCCTGTTCTAGATATACTAATGGACCCAGCTGCAACAGCTGATACTGGCTGCATCCTGGACTCCAATACAGTCCCCCAATCTCACCCTGTTCTGAGGACCAGCTGGTCCTAGGACCCTACTCTAGAACCACAAACCACTGATCTAGAACTTGAGGAATGATGGTCTAGAAGTGGTTCTCCTCCACATCAGAACGCAGGCTCCTGAAACATGCTGTCCACCCCGCCAGCTCAACTACCCCTCCCCACCCCAGAGGTCCCTCCCCCACCCCAGGGGTGGCCCATACTCGAGGACATCACGGTTGAACTGCTTCTGGCGGTTGCCAAGGAACTCGCCAATCATCTGGCGGCTCAGACCCTTGCGCTCCAGGATGAAATGGGCGACACCCACGGGTGTGTCCGATAGGAATCCACGTTCAATCAGGTACTGGATCCCCTTCTCTGGCTTCCTGTAGGGAGGAGATGGAAGGTCAGGAGTAAGGGTCACTGTGAGGTGATGGGGGGCTGTGGGTTAGAAGTGAGGGGCACTACGGGGTGATGGTGGAGGCTGTAGGTCAAGTGTGAGGAGCACAAAACTCCTCTCCCTCCTAGGCCCCCATTCTCTACTGTTAACCCCTTCCTTACTGTATCACTCACCCCCCTGCTATCAAACCCCACCTGTTAGCCCCACCCCCTGCCCTCCTAGCCCTGCCCCCAGGGCCTCACTTGTTGAAGAGGTTGAGGCCGATGCGGTACTGCCGGCGCTGGACCACGTCGTTGCTAAAAGCAGGCGAGTCCCAGCTGTGCCGTGTCTCCCGCTGGTAGGTCTGTTTGCAAACCCCACCCCCTCCACTGCCAGGCCCCACCCCTCCCCCTCCCCCAGGACCTGGCGGAGGCTGGGGAGGCTGGGGGGGTG
>NW_005842545.1:544757-561071 GCF_000455745.1 Alligator sinensis
CCCCCGCGGGGGGGGGGTGGGGGGGGCGCCCAACGGGAGCCACTCCTCCTCCTCCTCCTCCTCCAGGGCCAGGGGTTGGAGCCTGGCCTGGCCCTGCTCCCTCAGGGTCGTAGAGCAGGCTGCGGTGCAGGGAGCCACGATCAGAGCGGTCGCTGAGGTCCACAGAACCGTCACTGGGGGGCTCTATGGTGAGCAAGGGCAGGTGGGCTCCCCGTAGTCGGAAGTCACGGCAGTCCAGGCAGGGGGGGCCAGGGCCACGGCGTGGGCCAGCCCCACCCTCCCAGTATTGAGGAGGGAGAGGGGCTTGGGAGCCTGAAGGCGGGGCTTCAGCAGCAGCTGGAGGAGGGGCCTCGCTGGCACTGGGGGGCCGCTCAAGGCTGAGGGAGGAGCCTGGCAGCCCCTCGTCCAGGTAGAGGGTGACATCAGAGAAGGAGGTAGCTGCGCTGTCGCCCTGTTGCTCTCGTGACTCGCTCTTCTCCAGGCAGGGGGAGCCACTGGCCCCACCACCAACCCCGCCCCCAGGTTCAGGATGGCAGTTCAGCGCCTCATCGATGGATTCAGCCAGAGCCTTCACCTGTGGGGAGGCGCAGACAGCAGGGAAGGGTTGGGCATGGCCTCTTGGGGAATCCCTGCCCCTTCCTGGACAGTACCAACCCCTTCAGCTCGGGACTGTAGAACCATAAACCACCTACAGTCTAAAATGTCCTAAGCCCACCCCCTTATAGCCCAATGCTGAGCCTGAAGCCCTGCCTGTGCCCAGAAAGCCCCACCCTCTTCTAAAAGTACTAGCCATAAGTCCCACCCATGCCTAGAAAGCCCCACCCCCAATGGAACGCTCTACCTCCTACTCCCTAGAAGCACCATGCCATAAGCCCCACCCCCTCTTGCCTTGAGCCGCTGAGCCATAAGCCTCATGGCTAATGGTTGACCTCTGGGATACCGAGTGGGGTCCCTGAATCTGGGAGGATTTTAGTGGTGTCTGTGAGCTCTATGGTAGTTGGGTGGGGCTAGATTTTGAGGGGGTCACTAGATTTGGAGAGCATGGGGACAGTTTTGGGGTCCATTGGAGGTCTGAGGGAGGTCTGTGAGTTCTGGGGGAACCCTAGATTTTGGGGTGTCTAGGGGGGGATATCTGGGTTTGAGGGGCTCAGGGGCACCTGTGAGTTTTAGGAAGGCTGAGGAAGGGCCCTGGATTTCAGGTTGTCTAGGAGGATCCCTGGATTTTGGGGTGTCCCAGGAGAATCTGAGAGCTCTGGGTTTTCTGGGGGTGGGGCTCTCTGTATTTAAGGGGCCACTATGGGGAATCCCTGAATTCTGGGGCATCCCTGAGGGAGCTTGCAAATATTGGGGCATCTGGGGAGCTCAGGGGGGTCTGTGAGTTTTGGGGGGCCAAGGAAAGGTCCTGGATTTCAGTGTCCAGGTTCATCCCTGGATTTTGGGGGATCCCTGGGGGGTCTGTGAGCTCAGGGCTTTCTGGGAGGCTCCATGGATTTGAGGGGCTCTAGGGAGGGGCCTGTGAGTTTTGGGGTATCTGGGGAGGAGTCCCTGGATTTTGGGGGATCACTGGGGGGTTCTGTGAGTTCTCGAGTGTCTTGGGGGGCCCACTCAATTTGAAGGGCTTGAGCACTGCACTTCAACAAGGATGTGGAAAAACTTGAGAGGGCCCAGAGAAGAGCCACCCTTATATCAGGGACTTGCAAGACAAGCCATACGAGGAGAGGCTGAGGGACTTGGGCCTCTTCAGCCTACATAAAAGAAGGCTGAGAGGGGACTTGGTAGCAGCTTACCACTACATCAGGGGAGTACATCAAGAACTTGGTGAACAGTTGTTCACCAGGGCACCCCTGGGGAAGACCAGGAGCAATGGATACAAACTCCTGGAAGGCTGCTTCAGGCTTAATACCAGGAAAAACTCCTTCACAGTCAAGGTGTCCAGACTGTGGAATAAACTCCCTCCAGTAGTGGTGTACTCACCTACCCTCGAAATCTTCAGGAGACTGGACAGTCACCTCACTGGGGTCACTTGACCCCAGTTGTCTTTTCCTGCTTAGTGCAGAGGGACTGGACCCAATGACCTACAAGGTCCCTTCCAGCCCCTAACAACCTATGAATCTATGAGAGGGGGATGTGAGTTTTAAGGGGCCTGGATTTTGAGGTGTCCCTTGGGGTTCTGTGAGTTCTGGGGTGCCTGGGGGGGCTCTCTGGATTTAGGGGGCCCTTGTGGGGGACTCCCTGAATTTGGAGAGCTTGGTTGGGTCTGTTAGTGTCCCGGGGTGGTCTGTGAGCTCTGGGGTGTCTGAGGGGATGGGGAATTCCTGGATATCAGGGGGATCCCAAGGGGGTCTCAGGCTATCAGGAGGTCCCAGGGAGGCTCCTCACCACCTACCTGCTTGGCGAAGGCCTCGTCCATCTCAGTGCCATTCCTGCAGAAGTCTCCAGCCGAGGCGGCCCCCCGCAAGCCCCCCCCTGGCCCAGGCCCCCCGCCGTAGGGCAGTGGCCCCCGGTCAAGGGGCAAGGGCCGGGCACCAGCCATGGTGCCTTCGTCCAGGGAGGCTGGCTTGCCCTGGAAGTAGGGGGCCGGTGGGGGGCCAGCAGGTGGGCCACGGTCATACTCCTCAAAGGAAAACTGCAAGCGCAGGTTGGACAGTGCCAGGCGTCGACCCCGGCTCTCAGCCCGCAGCCGCTGGAAGTTCTTAGTCATCAGGTACTGGCGGAAGGCAGTCTGGATGGTGCGAGCCGCCCGCCGGCTCCGGAAGTACCCACCATACTTGCGCTCCAGCATCTCCACCTGCCCCGGGAAGGGGCAGAGGTCAGAGGAGGGGGCACTGGAAGTCAGGATTAAGGGGTCCCAGGGGGAACAGGTCAGGGGACACAGTGTGTGCAGGGATGAAGTTATGAGGTCGGGGGGTACAGATCACCAGGGGTCAGGGTGAGGTGGTTCCAGGAGGCAGAGATCAGGGGACAAAGGTCAGAGGGGATAGGACATTAGGGTTCAGGGTCAGGCTAAGGCTAAGGGGACAAAGGTTGGGAGGACAGGGCACTGGCGTCAGGGGACAGAGGGCAGGGAGGGTGCAGAATCTAAGGATTCAGGTGACCCAAGGGCAGGGGTCAAGCTTAGGGGTCCCAAGGGACAGAGGTCAGGAAACAGAAGGCATCGGATGGGCAAGGTTAGGGAGTCAGGGAGGCAAAGGTCAGAGGTTGAGAGATCCTGGGGTGTAGGCAGAAGCCAGGATTCAAGGGGGTTAGGCAACAGAGATCAGGGGGCACAGGGTGCCGGTAGTACGGGTTAAGGAACAGAAGGGGGCAGAGGTCAAGGATTCTTGAGTTCTAAGGGTCAGAGGTCAGGAGTTACAGGGTCCCAAGGGTCCCAGAGGTTGGATGTCAGGGGTTGGGAATCCCTGGGATCAGAGGTCAAGGATGCAGGAGGTTCTCAAGGATCCCAGAGGTCAAAAGGCAAGGGTCACAGGTGAGGGGTCAGGTGTTCCCAGGACTCCAGGGAGTCAGAGATCAGGGATTCCCAGGGCTCCCAGGGATTGGCTCAGGGGTTCCCAGATTTTAAGGATCGGGGCCAGAGACTCCAGAAGCTCCCAGGTTCTGGATGTCAGAGGTTCCTAGTCTGCAAGGGTTTGGGGGTGAGATTTCTAGGGCTCTCGGGTCAGGATTTCCTGGGATTGCAATGGTGTCAGAGGTCAGAACTCAGAGGTTACCAGGGTTAGGGGGTCAGGGCTCCAGGATTTAGGGCTCCTAGGGAGTTGAAGGACAGGGGTTCCTGGGAATCCCAGGGGTCAGCAGTTCCCACACTCCCAGGGTTCAGGGGCCAGGTGTCTGGGATTTCCAGGCCTCCCAAGGGTCAGAGGTCAAGGGTTCCTGAGGTTCCCAGGGTTAGAAGTCGGGGGTCACCTTCTTGTCCTGCAGGTCGGTGGAGAGCTCATAGCTGTCAGACAGGGCCTTGGGGCGTTTGCTGTCCTCCTCCTGCTGCTTGCGCAGGGCCAGGCTGGCAGGCTGCAGCCGGGCGCGCTGGGCCCAGGGAAGGCCAGGGCCGGGGGCGGGGCCAGGGCCGGGGGCGGGGCCACGTGAGGGCCCCAAGTCCCCTCCCTTGCCTCCTTCGGGGCTGCAGTGGTAAGGCCCCGGCCCCCCGGCCCCCTCCCCCATGGCACCTCCCTCGCTGCTTGTCGGCTCCCCCTCCACACTGCAGAGAGATGGGGCATCAGCTGGCAAGAGGCACCTAGAATCTGTATTTAGAACCTGATCTAGAGCCCAGCCACACTGATCGTGAGCCGTAGAATTCAAGCCCCCTGCCCCATTAGCACACACCAGATCCCCTTCCACACTGTGATGAGAGCAGGGGCATCAGCTGGGGACAGGTGCTTAGAACCTGGATCTAGAAACCTATCCATCTAGAATCCAGACCTGCTTATCTAGAACTGTAGTATCCAAACCTCCTCCACCACAGGTCCCTAGCCCCCTCACTGCCTGCTGGCTCCCCCTCCATGCTGGAAAGGGGGCGGGGCATCAGCTGAGGAGAGGCACCTAGAACACAGATTTAGAACCTGGGTCTAGACCTGGTGATCTAGAGCTGTGGCATTCACACATACCGTGCTAGGTATATGTGAACTCTGAGCCCCCTCAATGCTGTGGAGAGAGCAGGGGTGTAAGTTGGGGGGAAGTGCCTAGAACCTGGATCAAGAACCCAGGTTCAGAACCAGGGCATTCACCCCCTGGTCGTCACCACCCACTGGCTCCACTCCACACTGCAGAGTGGGGACATCTATTGTGGTGAGGCAGCTAGAACCAAGATAGAGAACCCATATCCAGACCCACTGATCTAGAACTGTGGCGTCTGCGCTGCCCTGCCCCTTGCCGCCCACTACCTTCCCCTACACACTCTGAAAAGTAGGGGTGTCAGTTGGTAAGAAGCACCTAGAACCTGATCTAGAACCAAGTTCCAGACTGTGCTAACCTAGAGCTGTGGCATTCACATCCCCCGCTTGTCACCTGCTGGCTCCCACAACCTACCAAGGAGAGAACAAAGGCATCAACCGTGCCTAAAACCTGAATCAAGAACCGAGGTCTCAGGCCCACCTGATCTAGACCCATGACCTCCAATGCTCCTCACCCCTCCTCACAGCACCTAGAACCTCCTCTGGGCTCTGGAGTTAGAACCCAGAGCAACCCCACCTCTCCCATCAGCATGCCACCAATCTACAACCCACAAGGACCCACACCTCCCCAAAACACGGGCTTGCCGGATCTAAAACATGGATGCCCCACCCCCAAGCAATGGTGGTATGTTCTGCTGTAGAACCCATGTGGCCCTGATCTAAAAGCCAGGTGTCCCCAAACCAGTGCAGACCTCACACCCTGCATGAGAACTGCATCACCATCACATGCACATGAGACCCAGGCTTCCAGGACACGGACACACATGCACATACACACATAGAACCCAAGCATCCACAACACACACAGAGAAACCAGGCATTTGAAACACACACAGAGAGCCTAGGTGTCTGAGAAACACACATACACAAAACCCAGGCATCCAGGACACACACACAGACACGTGAGGGTTGGTGGGGGTTAGAGCAGGGGGCTGGGAGCCCAGATGCCTGGGCTCTCTCCCACCTGCCCCACAGGGAAGGTTGGCAGGTCCCAGGGGTCTTCACAGAACAGGGGGAGGGACTACTGGAGGGTGGGACCCAGCAGGAGCAGGGGGATGGGGTGGGGGTGGGGAGTGTTCAGGGCTTCCTGGCAGAGTGGCTCAGAGCCTGGGCACCTGGGTTCAGGGGGGTGGTTGAGGGTCTCTTGGACACTGGAGCAGGGAGCACTGGGTTCCCTGTGGGGGATTGGGAGCCCAAATGTCTGGGTTCCCTGGGCATGGGGGTGCCTTGATTCCCTAGGAGAAGGGATCATCCAGACACCTGGATTCTCAAGGCTGGGGGTGGGGGACTTGGACACCTGGGTTCCAGAGGCGTGGAGGGAGGGGGCTTGGCTGCTGGGTCTGAGAGAGAGAGAGGGGTTGCCAGAGTTCCCTAGGAGGACGGGTTGCATGGATGCCTGAGTTTCCAGGGCTGGGGGGAGAGGTCTCAGATGCCCAGGTTCATAGGGCATGAAGCTGGGATGCCTGAGTTCCCAGGCATGGGGATGCCTGGATGTCTGGGGTGCTGCGGGGGCTGAGGGCTCAGATACCTGGGTTCCTGAGGGGGAAGGGTCACCCAGACGCCTGGGTTCCCAGACTGCGGGAAGGGGGACTTGGCTGCCTGGGTTCCCAGGGCATGGGGATGCTTGGACGCCTGTGATCCTGAGGGGGAGATGTTGCTGGGATGCCTAGGTTCCCGGGGCTGGTGGGCTCGGATGCCTGGGTTTCATACTCACCAATGCAGCAGCTTGGAGCGGAGCTGGCCCTGGCGCCGGTCAGACGCGCAGTGCAGGCACCACATCCCTGGCCCAGTGGGAGTCCCAGGGTTGTCCCAGGGATCTGAGCAGGGGCTGAGCCCCGAGCTGCCGCTACCACCAGAGTCGAGGGAGGAGCTACAGTCGCTGAAACCCCTCCCCAGGCCAGGCCCCAGACGCCTGGGTTCTCTCCCGGCTGCGGGAGGGGAGGGGGCCGAATAGAGAGCGGGGGGGTGGAGGGGAGGAGTGCAGAGGGCTCAGATGCCTGGGTTCGAGGGGAGCGGAGGGAAGTGGGGATTGGAGGCTTTGTGCCAGATGCGCATTTGTCCATAGAGGCCCCCTGCGAGCAACACGGGGGCCTAGCACACCACACATGCACAGGGAACTCAGGCATCCTGCTCGCACACACAGGCGGAACCCTGGTGTCTGGATGTCTCTCTCTCTCCACCCTCCTCCCCCACACACCACGAGCCCCCCCCCTGCCCCGCAGGCTTCCGGGTCTTTTGCATGCACACACACATGCGTGCACACACACACAGCCCAGGCATCTGGGTCTTACCCATATAGGGAACCCAGCTGTCTGGGTTACGCACGTACACGCGCACACTGGTGGTGTCCTGCTCACACGCCCCCCATGGTGCCCCCACAGCAGCACATGGACACACAGCTGCACATGGGTGTGCGAGCACCCACATGCAATACACGGGGTTCAAGAGCCAACATGGGGGAAGGGGGTTGCATGTGCTCTCACACATGCATGTACATGCATTTGCCCTACTATGCAGCTAGGCCAGGCTGCCCCCAACCCAATCACTGGGGTCCCCTCATGGACCACCAGGGAGTTGGTTGTCATGGAGATGGGGGGAGATGCAGGGTTGCCATGGGGATGGGAGGATGGATAGGTCCCCATGGCATTATAAGAAGTAGGGGGGGAATTATAAAGGATCCCCCAACCCACCTTGGCTGGTAAGGGAGGCCCAGACACCTGAGTTGTTTGGGAGTGGAATGTGGGCTGGAGAGGGGAGTCAGCGCTGAGGAGGGTCAGGAACCCAGATGTCTGGGTTCTTCCCCCCCACCCTGTGCACCCCAAAATAGCACAGCCAAGTAGAGCCTCTGTGTTGCTTTTGCTCTTGTGTCACCATGGCAACGCCTCCGGAATGGCATCCTCCTGGCGAGAACCCAGGAGTCCCAGCTCCCAGCCACCCCTGCTCTCACCCCCAGCCCCTACTCTCCTCCCAGAGAACCCAGGTGTCCAGGCTCCCAGCCTCTCCCCACCCAGGAAGCCTACACCTCTGCTTACAGCCATGCCAGTGTATCCCAGATGCCTGGGTTCTAGGGGGGGGGAGAGCAGGGAGGCTCAGAACATGGTCCCACCCTCTTTGGCCTGATTCCTATTGCCTCCCAGAATCCTTTGTGCCCCCACCTTCCCACAACCCTTTGCACACAGAGCCATTTCCCACAATCCTTTGCAACTCCCCTCCTCCCCCAGAGACCAGAGCCCCCTCCCATATACAGACTCGGTCCAGCCAGCCCAGTACCCACAGTATCAGCCCACACCTGGCCCAGTTCAGCCCAGTACCAGCCCCCTGCCCACTCCAGTCCAGTGCTCTCATTATCAGCCCCCACCAGTTCAGCCCAGCTCTCCCAACCACCTCCCCAACCCAATGTTCCATTCATTCAGTGTCTCTCTCCCAGTTCCTCCCAGTGGGCACATCTACACATGCATTAATGCACCATAATTATGGTGCATTAAGTTTAGTACCTATTGTAGTACCTGTAATAACAGGTACTAACTTCATACACCATAATTGGTGCTACTGTGCAGTAGCGCCAGCGCATGTCTTTTACATGACACTAATGTACAGTAGACTAATTTCTGGAGTCCAGAATTAGTTTACTGCACTTTTATTGTCTTGTGCCTGGCTCCATCCTGAACTAGCTCTCACTTCTCTTGGGAACCCCTCTCCCACCCACACAGTCTGAACTCTGAGGCTAGGATGCACCCAGGTCTAGTGTGGAGCAGCTGGGATCAGCTGGAATCTGTGCCCAGGGAAGACCGAGTTGCTGCACTCCCCTCCCGGAGACTCCAGACATCTGGACTCCCCCACTACCCTCCCAGAGAACCCAGGCATCCAGGCTCTGAGCTGAGGTTAACAGCTGTGCCTAGACCCCTGGAAGTGCTGCCAAATTTGTGATGAAGCCCATGCTGGCACCTTCTGCCCCAGGGAAGGCCCTGATGAACCCAGCTCTGGGGAAGAGCCACCAGGAAACAGCTAAGTATAAGTGCATGTGGGAAAGGCCAAGATGCACCTAGTTCTGGGGTGAAACAACTGGGGAATAGCTGAGTATAGTACCACAGAGGGGACCGAGATATGCCCAGCTCTGGAGTGAAACAGCTAGGAAGGCCTGAGTATAATAACACCACAGAAGGCCTTGAGATGTGCCCAGCTCCTGGGTGGAGCCACTGGGGAAGAGCTGAGTATAACACCACAGAGAGAAGGCCTGAAATATATCCAGCTCTGGGGTGGGGCTGCAAGGGAATGGCTGAGTATAATTCAGGGAAGGCTCAGATGTACCCAGCTCTGGGGTGGAACCACTGGGGAATGCCCGAGTATAACATTATAGACTAGTGGTTCTTAACCTATTTGCCATAGTGGGCCACACTAGCAGCTTTCAATGTGTTGTGTGGGCCACATCCACACAACTTACTTCCTGCATATCCATTTAAAAAATGTTTTGTATCTGTTATCTGACAGTAATGCAATATAAATCAGTATTCTGTAATATGTCTCATTTCTACATTCTCAAATGTCTTTACTTTAAAAAAAAACCCCACAATGTCACATGGGCTGCAGCAGTATGCTGATTGGGCCACGGGTTGAGAACCACTGCCATAGAGGGAAGGCAGAGATGCGCCTGGGTCTGGGGTGGAGCCACAAGGCAACAGACGGTGGGGGGGGTTGGAAATCAGGCTTGGAGCCAGTGAGAGGTCCAAGGATCCTTTTATTCCCTGTGGCTGGCGGGAGCAATGCATTTACCTGGGGTGGGGAAGGAGACACTCCTTTTGTACAGATTTGTATGAGGGACTTCTCACACGCACGAGACACCAAGTAGCTGCCCCCCCCCCCATACACACCTTCAATGACTCCCCTAGAACACAAAACGATGGGACATGCCTGTAGCATGGGGCCACTGCATGCATCTTGCACAGGGTCACTGCACGTGTCTCACCTGGGAAGCCACTCTGCACCATGACAGATTGATGCAACACACACAAGCATAAACAAGGCCCCTGGGCTTGGCACGCTTATCCCCTGTGGCATCACGAGTACGTTGCACATCCTGTTGGAGGGGCTCTCCCCCGCAGCAGTGAATCTATGCAAGCTGCAGTTGATTTGCACGCCAGGGGCACAGGGTACCATTGCTGTTCTGCATGCACTTTGTTGCATGTTGTGCATGTGCTCCACACTGTGCACGCATCACTCCACGTTGCACAAGTCCTCCGTGTTGAATACATGCTGGTCTATTGCAGGTGTGCTGCTCCGTGTCACACGTGTGATGCTCCATGTTGCATAAGTGTTCCATATTGCATGACTGCTGTTTTGCATACATGCCGCTACTGTACATGTGCTATTCCATGTTGCACAAATGTTCCATGTCACACACATGCTGCTCTGTGTTGTATGAGTTCTGTATTGGAAGCGTGCTACTCCATGGCGCATGAGTGTTCCGTGTTGCGCATGTGCTGCTCCATGTTACACAAGTATTCCATGTTACAGGCGTGCCACTTTGTGTTGCATGTGTTTTGTGTCTCACACAGAAAAGAACTCCCCCCTTCACACACACTCCTCTTTGGTACAGCACCTTCTCTTCCCCTCCACTGACAGCCCCGTGCAAGGCAAGCTCCTTTTGCACCTGTGTTCAAGCCACGCCCAGCTATACCCCCACCCTGTCTCCATGATCACACTCCCTGCCCCCCTACCCTGAGAGCCATGCCCACCTGTGGGGGCAGGAAGGGAAACAGTTGTGGCCTTACACATTGACCTCTGGTGTAAGAAGCATGAAGTGAGAGGGAAGCCAGGGGGCACGTGTGGGCATGGGACCAGGATGCCTCTCCCCCACCAGTGTCTGTCTGTCTCCTGGGGTCTCTTGCTTGCAAGAGAGATGCCCGGGCAGGGCCCTGCCACTGGGAGTTGGGGCCAGAGCAGCAAGGGGCGACACCGGAGCAGCAGGGGACTGGGTTTAAGGCTTATGTTTCTGCATAGAAAAAGATGTGTAAACCGAGATTTTAGGAAGGGGGAGGGATCACAAGCGAAGGTCACCAATGTCCCAGAGAGGCTGAGGGTTCCTGCCTAGAGGCCAAGGGTCACAGGTCTATGCCAAGTTTCAGAAAAGGACAAAGGCTAAAGCCAAGGCAACCAAAGGGCAAAGTTCAGACTGAACCATTGCCACCCCCTCCCCCAAGGAGGGGGAAGGTCAGAAGTCACAAGTCAGCCATAGGTCAGTGGCTGGAGGGGGTCGAAGGTTGAGAGGTCACAGCAAAACCCTCCCTGGAGATGAAAGGTCAAACTGCAGGAGGGCAGAAGTCTTCAGCTGGCACTGGGGGTCAAAGGTCACACAAGGGAGTGCAGGCTGGGGCCCAGAAGACAGAAAGTCAAAGGTCAAAAGCCAACCAGGAGGCTACAGTTTAAAGAGCTCTGGGAGGAGGCAGGGAGAGGGCGTGGATAAGGTATAAGGTTAAACCAAGGAGTGAAAGTCACAGTGAGGTCACAGTGCAAAAATTGCAAACAATGGCAAGAGGCCAAAGGGATCAGAGGTTGCAGAGGACTAGTACCCAAACTCCATCTGGAGGTTAAATCTGAAAGGAGGGTGGGGCAAAAAGTCCCAGCAAGAGCGTGGGTCCTGGCCAGCAACACTGGGGTCAAGCATAGGTGATAGGAAGACATTGGTCATGTGGAGTGGGGGAGGAGGGGTCAAAGGTCATCAGAACCCCCTACCACCATGCATGCTCTGCTAGAGATCAGAGGTCACTGGTCACAGGATGGGGGTCAAAGCAGGCCTCTCTGCAGGAGGGAGGTGGGATTTGTGTCTGTGGTGGGGGCGTGTGCAGGGCAGGGCTGGGCAGTGCCCCCTGCTGGTCAGCGCGAGGAGGGGCTGCTGCCCTCACAGGCCGGGCAGCAGAACTGATGCTCATCCTCAGCCTCATCCCTGGAGCCGGAGTGGAAGGGAAGGAGAAGGGGGGTGTGGGACAGACAGACAGACAGAGACAGGGACAGACAGATGGTTAGCACAGCACTGGCCCCTCCCCCACACACCCAGCTAGGGAGCTGGGGCCGGAGCAAGCAGTGGGAAGGGGAAGGGGACATGAATGTGAAGGGTGCTGAAGGAGAGGGGCAAGGAGAAGGTGGGACCCAGGTGGGACCCAGGACCTAAGTCAGGGGAGGGCAAAAATGTGGCCTGTGGACCGGATGCGGCCTGTCAGGCCATTCTATCCGGCCTGCGGGGCCCCTAAAAAAATTTAGAAAATTAATATTTATCGGCCCCTGGCTGCCTGTCATGCAGCCCTCAATGGCTTGCCAAAACTCAGTAAGTGGCCCTCCACCCGAAATAATTGCCTGCCCCTGACCTAGGCTCTGCTCTAACCCGCCAGACCCCTCCCTCCAACTCTAGAGTGGGGAGAGGACTCAGGTTTCCAGGGCTCCCATCCCTGCTCAGTTCCCCCAGTGCCTTCCCAAGGCTGGGGGAAAAAACAGGCATCCGGGCTCCCTCCCAGCTCTAAGCCACCGGCCCCCACTCCCTTCCCAGGGAACCCAGGCATTCAGGCTCCCAGCCTTTCCCTATTCTAACCCACCAACCTTTACTCTCTCCTCCTGGAGAACTGAGGCATCTGGGGGTCACAGCCTCCCCTGCTCTAACCCACCAGCCCTCACTCCCTCTCAAGAGAACCCAAATGGGCTCTCAGCCCCCCACCCTGCTGTAACCTAGCGGCCCCTCCCCCATCCCCAAGCTGAGGCAGGACCCAGGCATCTGGGCAGGTGGGGTGGGGTGGGGCCAGGGCTTACCTGTATTCGGGGTGCCGGGCAGGGGAGGAGCGCCGGGAGCGGAGGTGTGCCGGGGCGGGGCAGCAGAACTGGTGGAGAGTGGGACCCGGCGAGCACCTAGAGTGGAGAGACAGCGCGAGGGGGGGGCAGGGACCCAGGAGATCAGGTGGAGGGACAGACAGACAGACAGACAGACAGACAGACAATGGGCGGGTGGATGAATGGATGGATGGATGAAAAGTAAATGGATGGATGGTGGGTGATAGTTTGTTGGTTGGATAGGTGGTTAGGTGAGTGGGTCAGTAAAGAGAATGGATGGATGAAAGAAAGGGTAAATGGTTGGTTGGATGGATGGAAGGGTGGATGGATAGTTTACTGATTGGATGGGCGGTTGGATGGATGGAGATGGGTTTGGTTGGGCAGATGAATATGGAGATGGATGGAAAGATTGTAGTTGATAAGTTGATTGGATGGATGTGTGTGAGGTTGGGTGGATGGATGGAGGGTATGTTAGAAGCAGTGGAAGTGTAGAAGATGGAAGGGATAGAGCAGTGGGGTTGTGTGGATGAATGGAAGGTTTGTGGGTTATTTGTTTGGTTGGATGGATAGGCAGACAGGTGGATGTATCATTTGTTGGTTAGGTAGATGGGTGGGTAGACAGATGGCACAGATGGATGGATGGAGGAATGGATGGGTGTGGGATTGGTTGGATTCCATGAATAGGGATGGATAGTTAATTGGTTGGTTGATTGGGTGGGTAGATTTTCAGAGGGGTGCATAAGGAATTGGATAGAGCAGGTTCATACAAGATTGGTTCATTGGTTGGATGAACACACGCATAGTGAAATCATGCGCATAAGGTTGGTTGGATGCATGGAGGGTGTGCATGGGGCCAATGAACGTGTAGAAATGGGGAGAATGGATGGAGGAATGAAGGGACAGACAGATCGACAGAGTTGATGGATGGGCGATTAATTGGTAGATGAATGGACAGAGATGTTGATGGACAGACAGATGGATGGTTCATTGGTTGGATGAATGGGTTCAAATAAGGGTGGATGGATGGACACGTTGATACAGAGATGGACAGGTGGGCGGTTGTTGGGGGTGTGTGGGGCCAGTGTGTACACCAGGGATGGAGTGGGGGTGGGGGTATGACAGACAGATCGGAGGAAGGGCAGGCAGGCAGGTGGTGGTGGCCAGCAACAGAGACAGGGAAAGGGAGAGAAGAAAAAAACACAAAGTCAAGATAGCAAGAGGACAGCACGGCACGCAAGGGGGGAGGGGCTTGCACGAGGGCCACGCATGAGGGGCACTGGGGAGGGACACAGCCACAGACAGAGCCACGGGGGGCGGGAGGGAGGGAGGGAGGAGCAGACAAAGGGATGGAGAGAAAGGAAGGGGAGGGGGGAAATCCACTGAGATCCCAAGGGATCTGGAAGGCTTCCAGGGGCAGAGAGAGGAAGCAGATACCCTGGGATCTGGTGGGATCTGGCAAGGGGGTGGGTAGCAGAAGGCAGTGTGGCAGCAGATCCCCGGGGATCTGGCAGGATCCCTCAGGATACAGGGAGGGAGAGGGAGACACTTGGGAAGGGTAGAGTAGGGTCCAGGAGAATCTGGTGAGGGAAAGGAGAGATGCAGGCAGAGAGCAAAGAGGGAGTGGATCCCTTGGGATTGGATGGGATCCAGCACAAGGCAGTAGTGGGGGGTGCAGGAATCAGCATGGGGGGTTTCCCCAGGGGATCTGCTGGGTGCTTTGGCAAGTATGGGGATGGGATCCCAGGGGATCCAGTGGGGAGGTGGCAGCAGCAGATGGAGTCAGGGCAAAGCTGGAAGGAGAGGCGGAGCCAGGGGAGATCCTTCAGGATCTGGTAGGAATTGGGCAGGATCAGAGAGACGGCGGCACCATAGGAAGCCCCCCCCCCTGCAATATGGGGACCCCAACCCCAACTCCATGCCCAGAGAACGCAGGTGTCCAGGCTCCTAGCCCCCTGCCCTTCTTCCCTGGCACCCTCTTCCCCGCTACAGAACCCATGTGTCTGGGTTCCCAGCCCTTCCCCCCCACCCCACTCACAGGTGTCCTGGGGCTGGGTCCATGACCCTGGGGCCAGGGAGGAAAGGGTAGCACTGGGTGGGGAGGAGCAGGCTGGGGGTGGAGAACGGGCTTAACCCTGTCAGCACCTAGAGATCTCAGGCATCCAGGTGTGGAGCTTCCCCCCACCCACACACAGCCCTTGCCAGAGAATGGAGGCATCTAAGCTCCCAAATGCCCCTGCTCTCATCCACCAGACCACTGCTGTCCCCACTTCCCAAGCCCCAGAGAACCTGGGCATACAGGCTCCCACACCAGCCTCCCTCCCAGAGAACCCAGGATGGGGGAGGGGGGCTCCCAGGCCAGGGGAAGTCTGTGTCCCAGCTGACTCTGCTTCCTGTTGACAGGGTAGCCTGGATATGGACAGGAGGGGTCCGGACACCCGCACTCCTATGTGTGTTTGCATGAGCGTGTGTGAGAGAAAGAGAGATACTGGGGGAAGGAGGATATGACATGCCTGGGGTGGGGGGTCAGTTAGATTCCTGGGTTCTCTAAGCATATGTATGTGCATGTGCAAGAGTGTGAGAGAGATGTTGTGGGGGGGAGGGGTTTAACACTGGGGCAGGCAGGGGTTTAGATGTCTGGGTTCTCTGCACGCTGTGTATGTGTGGGTGGGCGGGGGGTATTGGATGCCTGGGTCTCCTGTGCACAGGGCCCGTCCTTCTGCCCTCCTCACCTTCAACAGCTGCTCTGTGACTCACAGGGCTCCAGCCTGTAATTAGTTAGGCAAGGGGGGCCTCTAATATTAGTAACAAAGCCACATATAGGGGGCCCCCTGCTGTTACCATGGGAACTGGGAACTCCCCACAAGACCTGCCCCCCTCCACAACCTTAGAACCAGGCGCATTGTCCTGCCCGGGAAGATCTTCTCCAATACCGTTATAATCAGCTGTTCCCAGCCTCCCCACCCCAGAGCTGGGCACATTGTGGCCTGTTATACTCAGCCATTCCCCAGTGACTCCACCCCAGAACTCGCTGCACCTCAGCACATTCCTTGGGCACCATTATGCTCAGCCATTCCCAGCTGTCCCACCCCAGAACTGGCCACATCCCAGCCTGTTATACTCAGCCATTCTCCAGCCTCCCTACCCCAGAGCTGGCTGCATCTTGGCCCATTCCTTGGGCACTGTTATACTCAGCTGTTTCCAGCCTCCCCATCCCAGAGCTGGCTGCATCCTGGCCTGTTATACTCAGCCAATCCCCCCTGAGTCCACCCCAGAGCTGGGTGAATACCAGCCCCTTTTCCTCAGCCAGGCCCTTGCCATTCCCCCCAGAGCTGGCTGTATCTTGCCCTCACCCTGCAGCATTATATTCAGACATTCCCAGTTGCCCCACCAGAGCTGGCTGTATCCCAGTCTGTTACACTCAGCCATATCCCCAGAGGCTCCACCCCACAGCTAGGTGAATACCAGCTTGTTATACCCAGCATTTCCCCTCCAGAGCTGGGTGTATCTTGGTTTGTTACACCCAGCCAGGCCCCAGCCATTCTCCCCAGAGTTAGCTGCATCTTGCCCTCTCCCTGCAGCCTTATATTTGGCTGTTCCCTAGGTTCTCTACAAAGCTGGCTGTAGAGCTTGGACACCATTACACTCGGCCATTCCCCAGCTGCCCCACCCCAGAGCTAGCTTCATCTCCCCATCACTAGGCCTCGTTACCTCCCCATCCTGTCCCACTCCAGTGCTGGGCACCCCACGCGGCTGACAGCTGGCAGGAGGCTGCGCCACACGGGTGTTTGTGTTGCCATGACAATGCTTCCTGGCAGCCCCACACAGTGCTGTCACTCCCCCC
>NW_005842545.1:561210-565761 GCF_000455745.1 Alligator sinensis
ATTGCTTGGCAACCGCCTACCGCATCACCCCTAGCAACAGCTGCTGGGTTGGGGGAGTGGGAAACTCAGATGTCCAGGCCCCCAGCTCTCACCCCTAGCCCCCACTCAATGCCCAGAGAACCCAGGCCCCCAGCTGCACCAACCCGCCAGCTGCACTCCCATCTCAGAGAACCCAGACATCTGGTCTCCCAGACACCCCGGGCTCTCACCCCTAGCCCCACTCTCCTCCGAAAGAACACAGGGGTCCAGGCTCCTCGCCCACCGCCTTCTTCATGCCCATCACTGCACAAGTCCCATGCTCGCCACCCCTCACCCCCACATCCCTCCAGAAAAGAACCCAGGCATGCAGGTACCATCCTCCCCACTCATGACAGGGTGCTGCCTGCTAGGGGCCCGAGACTGACCTGACGGTGCGGGAGCTCTCGCAGTCGGACCTGGGGGAGCAAAGAGTGGGGTGGGAGGTCAGTGAGGAGAGGGAAGACCCTGGGGAAAAGAAACCCCCCACACCCTGGTGCCACTCACTTCTGACCTGCAGCCCCACCCAATGGTGACCCTCACTCCAGACCTGCAGCCTCCTCAGCCCTGAGGAGGACTGTGGGTGTTGAAATGAGTTTCTACCCACTCCTGCTGCAGCCACTTCTCATGATTCCTAGTGGCTGGGGGGGGAGGGGCAGCTGCCTGGAGGGGCCCCAGGCATGTGGGTTCTCTGGGCAAGAACTGAAGTCTTGGGGGTGGAGAGCAGGGAGGGCTAGGAGCTTGGACAACTAGCTTCTCTGGGAGGGGAGTTGGGGTGGGGGTCTTGAATTGATTACACTAGTAAGATTTGCAATCTAACAAGGAAAGAGATCCAGGTGTCCAGCAACACCCCACCCCCCAAACCCCATTCCTATGCCCAGAGCGGGCAGGGAATCCAGATGTCCAGGCTGCTTCCTCTCTGGGACAACAGCAGTGGTGATGGGAGGTGACAGGGGTTGATCCAACAACCAGGCGAAGGGATAGGCTGAGGGCCAGTGGGCACTGGAACCCAGGTGTCTGGGCTCTCAGCCCTGCTGCTCGCACCCCTCAGACCCCTCCCAGAAAACCCAGGCATCCAAGCCAGTGTTTGGGTGGGGGACGGGTGGGAGCAATGGGAATGGCTGTGCATAACAATGCTTCTGGGTTCTCTGTGGGGGGGGAGGGGGACTGGGGATGAGAGCAGAGAGATTCTGGATGCTTGTGTTATCTTGGGGGGGAGTGGGGAGAGCAAAGGGGGCTGGGAGTCCCAATGCCTGGGTACTTTAGGAAGGGGCTGGGGGCCAGGGGCTCTAGGGAGGCCAAAAGACCTTCACTGAAGTCAGATGTGGCCCGGACACCTAGGTTTATCCCTTCACTTGAAGGGGGCTGGAGAAGCAGAGCCCAGTCTGGACCCATTCCTGAGCTCAGCCCTTAGCCAAAGTCACACTGGACTGCCATGAGTCAGTGTGGGGAGAAGGGGGTGGAGAAAGGGTTGAGAGCACAGACACCAGGGCTCCCTAGGAGGGGAGTGAGTGGCTAGGAGCCTGGACACCTGGGTTTCATGCCAGCCTCCTACCCCGCACTCACCCATGAAGAGTGGGTAGCTGTGAGAAGTGAGATATGTGCACCTCCTTCTTTGCCCTCCACCACATTCCAGTGGATCCCTGCCCCTCCAAGATCCCTGGATCCACCCCCAGAGGCCTGCAACCCCTACTGTACCCCCCAAACCCCACTCCTAGAGAACCCAGGCATCCAGGCTCCCAGCCCCACTCCCCTTCCAAAGAAAACAGGCTCTGGCCTGCTGTGCCTGATGCATCATCCCTAGGCAGACAGGAAAAGGAAGGTTGGGGAGTTCTAGAACCAGGCTGCTTCTAAATTGGACCTACAGGGGACAGGGCAAGACAGGGTGCTCTAGAGCCCCCTTCTCCCAGTTCTAGATGGAAGCTCTGGCTCTACCAGCCACCCAGTCCCAGGAAAGGCTGCTGCTGACGCTCTAGAACCCACCCAGTTTTGGGCAAATGCCGAGTGCAGTGTTCTAGAACCCACCTCCCAGTTCTAGCTAGATAGCACAGAGGAGCTGATCTAGAACCTAGGGTCCAGGGCCCCTGGGGTTACTCAGATACTCCTCAGCCAGCTCTAGAACCCCCATTCACACCCTACTGGTTCTAGATGTGGGCCTAAACCAGAGTCTAGATATTCTGGGAGAGCCAGGCTGGGCTCCATGGAGTTGTACCTAGAAACTTTCAAGCTCCATCAGGCACCCTCTAGGACCCCCCCCCCCCCCCCCCCCCTCCCCCTCCCCCCCCCCGCCCCCTTTGCTCTCACCCCCTAGGTTCCAGAAGCACCTAGAACCACTCCAGAAACCCCACACTACAACTCAGGGGAGGGTGATGTCTAGAGCATGGAGAGGCATCAGAATCCTCTGAGTCTAGAAACACTGTTCTAAGACCTAGAACATGGTGAGAGGTGCCTTAGAATACAGAGGAAGCTATAACTTAGCTCTTCAGAACCCAGAAGGGTCTAGATTTTGGGGGATGGAGGCCAGAATTGGGGCAAGGGGGAGGGACTAAAGCATGCTGGGGATCCAGAACCTGGGGTCCTAGATCTTGGCCTAGAAGTAGGGTATCTAGAATCCAGGCAGATCTACAACTTAGCTCTCTAGACTCTAAGTAGAGTCTAGGGTAAAGAGGAGGGGCTTGACTACTGCAAAGAAGATGGTCTACAGCCTTAGGATACCAGTCTTGGTCCACCAGAACTTGAAGGGGTCTAGAACCCAAGGGCATCTAGACACTGGTCCACCTAAATCTAGAGGGGTCTCAAACAATGGTTAAAGTATCTCCAGAGCTAGTACCCAGGATCCAGAGACCTAGATCACAACCCTCCAAAACCCTGAGATCTAGAACCAAGGGGAATCTAGAGCCTACCCCTCCAGAATTTAGAGGGATCTAGAGCACTGGGGAGAGGGGACACCACAACTACAGGGGGGCTCCTAAAGCCCCAAAGACTCCAAGACCTAGATCTCAATGAATCAAAGCCTTGAGGGACCTAGAATTTGGGGGGAATCTAGAACCCAGACCATCAGGATCTGGGGGTGGTCTAGACCAGTGGGGGAGGAGGCTCCACAACTAAAATGGGGGTCATAAAGCCCCAAAACTGAGACCTACCCACCAAAACCTTGAGGGATCTTGAACTCAAGATGATTTACAACCCAGCCCACCAGGGCTCTAGAGCAATGAGGGTACCATCCCCTTCCCCCCAAATACCACCTCCACCCTCAACCCAGGACCCACAGGGTAAGGAAGGGGTCCAAGATGCCCGCGCCAGGTGCTAGATGCTGCTTACTTCCTCTGAAGGGTGGCGCCAGGGCTGGGGCTGTCAACAGTGGGGAGAGGCCCCACACTGGCCCCGGGGCTGGAGCTCCGTGATGCACCCCGGCTCAGCTGGCCTCGATCACGGCCCCGACGCTTGGCATACAGCCCCTCACGGCCCCCGTAGGGGGTGTCCCGGTCCATCTGGCCTCCATAGTGCCCATCTGGGGGTGGGAAGGCTCCATCCCGCTCCAGTGGAGGCTGGAACTGGGCATCCCGGGCCCCATACTGGGAATCCCGGGCCCCATACTGGGCGCTCTGGTCCGTACGGCCCGGATAGGGCCCGTCCCGACCTGGATACTGGGAATCCCGGCCAGGATACTGGTTGTCCTGGGCTGGGAACTGAGAATCCCGAGCAGCAAACTGGTTCTCTCTAGGCTGGTATTGGGAATCCCGGCTGTGATACTGGTTGTCCTGGGTGGGGAACTGGTTTTCCCGGGTCTGGTACTGGTTGTCTCTGGGCTGGTACTGAGAATCCCGGCCAGGATATTGGTTCTCCTGGGCCTGGTACTGGGAGTCGCGGCTTGGATACTGGCTCTCCGGGGTGGAGTACTGGTTGTCTCGGGCAGGGAACTGGGAGTCACGGTTCTGAAACTGGCTCTCCCGGCCAGGATACTGTGAATCCCGGGCCGGGAACTGGTTCTCCAGTGCCTGGTACTGTGAATCCCGGCTCGGATATTGGTTCTCAGGGTTCGGATACTGTGAATCCCGGCCAGGATGCTGGGAATCGCGGGCCGGAAACTGGTTTTCCAGAGCCTGGAACTGGTTTTCCCGGGCAGGGAACTGGTTCTCATGAGCCCGGTACTGGGAATCACGGGCTGGAAACTGGCTGTCCAGTGCCTGATACTGGTTTTCTGGGCTTGGATACTGGGTATCGCAGGCAGCAAACTGGTTCTCATGAGCTGGATATTGTGAATCCCGAGATGGAAACTGGTTCTCCAGAGGCTGGAATTGGTTCTCGTGCGCTGGATACTGGGAATCGCAGGTGGTGAACTGGTTCTCATGAGCCGGATACTGGGAATCACGGGCTGGAAACTGGGTCTCGTGAAGCTGATACTGGGTCTCCAGAGCCTGGAACTGGGAATCTCGAGCTGGAAACTGGTTCTCCTGAGTTGGATACTGGGATTCTCGAGCTGGAAACTGGTTCTCCAGAGGCTGGAACTGGCTCTCCCACCCCTCCTGCCCCTCA
>NW_005842545.1:566514-570840 GCF_000455745.1 Alligator sinensis
CGGGTCTGGAGAAGACCTAGCAGAGGGCAGGCAGGGCCTGGGGGGGCGGGGTTTTTTGGGGGTGGGGGGGTGGGCAGGGGTGAGACTGAGGGTTAAGGGGGGAGAAACGCCCCAATGCAAGCCTGGGGCCCCTTTGGCCTGTGAGACAGAGAGGGATGGGGGGTGGGGGGCAAATGAAACACGCAGGAGAACGAACCAAGGCTTCAGCCCCCCTGCTCTTACTGCCCCCCACCCAAAGAACCCAGGCATCTGGGCCCCATGTCCCTCACTGTGACGCACTGCCCTCCCAGGGAATCCAGGTGTCTGGGCTCCCAGCTCTACCTCTCCTACACACTTCTCTCCCCAGAGAAGCCAGGTGTCTGGGCCTGGAGAGAGCAGCTGCAGTTGCCCTAGCTCTCATAGTGGGGAGCTGAAATCCCCAGAATGCCCAGTGTTCAGCTAATTCACAAGCCTTGATTAATTAATCTTGATCTCCTTTCTTCTGTGCCCCACAGGAGGATAGAGAGATGCACCCATCTCAACCCTTCTAGAACTAATGTGCCTCAGTTTCCCTCCCTGCTTCCCAGAATCACAAGGGCACCTCTCATTGCACAGATCTGATTTATTATGTCATGAGGAAAACAGCAAAAAAGGCCCCCCAAAGGCAGGGGGAAAACACACACACACAGACAAGACCCCCCCGCCCCCCATGAGCTCCTGCCAGCCCCTTGTGAGCTCACAACAGCCCCTCCGCCCAGACAGCCTTCCATGAGCTGGGGGCAGGGGGTGGGGGGGGTCCATGGGTCACAACAGCTCCTGTGAGCTCATGACAGTACCACAGCAGCTCCTGTGAACTCACAATGGCCCATGAGCTCATGACTGTGCCTCAGGGTTCATGATGCCCTCCTTTCCCTCCCCCATGAGTTCAGGACACTAGCAATGAGCTCCAACAGTGTCTTGGGTGAGTCATGACAGCCCCTGTGACCTCACAACCATGGCTGGGGGGGGTCACAAGAGCCCCTTGCAAGATCAAGACAGCTCCTATTATTTCACAACAGTGCCTGGGGGGGTAATGACAGGCCCTTGGGAGTTCACAACAGCCGCCCCACCGTGAGCTCACAACTATCCCAAGGATGATTCCCCTTGGTTCTAAAATACCCACCTCCCCCCTAGCCCCATTTCCATGATAAAGATTTAAAAAAGCGCCCATATGGGTTAAAATCCCAGGATTCTCACCCAAAAATATGGGGGGGGGGAAGGCAGGGCGCTGAGAAGCTCCTCACTCATAGAACTGGCCCTTCCCCTGGCCTCAACCCCCCACCCCCCCCACTGAGATACACCCAGCTCTGGGGCAAGGTGGCTGAGTCTGACTTCTCCACCCCAACCTTGCTACCCCAGCTTCCCCAAATCATGGGATGAAGCATGTAGACTTCAGCCACACCCCCTCCTTGTCTGGTGGCTGCATCTCAAGCTAGGGGAGATACTTGTTGGAAGATGCTAGCATCCCCCTATTGTTCGTTGGGGTTGGGGTTGGCATCAGGGTACTTGGTGAGGTCAAAGGTCAGGACCTTGCTGATGACGCAGTCACCTTGCTGGAGCAGAAAGAAAAACATGGGGAGGTTAGGGGGTATGGTCCAGTGTCAGCAAGCCTCCTCCCTTCAGTCCCCTGTGGTATAGCCCAGAAAACTGCCTCCCATGAAGCCCTACATGGTACAGCCCAGGGGCAGGGTTTCCACACACCCTCCCCCTCAAGGTACAACCCATAGTGAATCCTTCCAACTCCTCCCCTAAGGTACAGCCCAGGGGCAGAGTTCCCCAGCCCCACATGGTACAGACCAGGGCTAGGGCTAGGATTAGGGCTCCCCCCTCATGGTACATGGTATAGCCCAGGGCCAAGATGCACCCAGCTCTGGGGTAGAACAACTGAGGAACAGCTCAACATTACACTCCTCTCCACAGACTTCCCAGATGCACCCAGCTCTGGGGTGGAATGACGGCAACTGCCTGGGGATAGCAGCTGAGGAACAGCCCAGTAAAACGCTCCCCTTCCCGGCCCTACCCACCTCGGGATAGACCCCGATGAGGCTCTCAGCCTTTGTGTAGAACTCCTCCTTGAGTGAGATCACAATTGCCTGGAAGTTGCAGGTCGACTGCTCCTTGATATAGTTGGCCACCTACATGGGGGGAGGTTAGCAAGGGCTGCAGAGCCACCCCCCTCAGCCCACCCAGAGCTCCCCAGCCCCCCTGGAACCTCTCCATCCCCCCTGTGCCTTACCAGGCACCCCTCCCAGGATCCACAAACCACACCAACAGCCCATTGAAGATTAACAGCTATCATCTTCCCCCAGAGCCCAACCCAGAAGATACTCCCCCCTGCTCAACTGACTCCCCCCAAACACAAACCTTTCCAATGTTGGTGTTGTCCAGTGCTGCATCAATCTCATCCAGGACAAAGAAGGGGGCTGGCTTGTAACTGGGGGGGGCGGCGGCAAAAAAGACCACAAGAAAGGCAAAGGGGAGGGAGAGGGGGAGAGAACCCAGGTGTCCAGGCTTTCAGCATCCCTTGTTTCAGTCCCTCAGTCCCCATGCCCTTCCCAGAGAACCCAGGCATCTGGACTCCCAGCCCCACCCTGCTCTCCCAGAGAATCCAGAGCAGGGAGGGCTGGGAGTCTGGATACCTAACCCACTTACCCCGACTTCCCTCCCAGAGAACCCAGCTCTCCCACTACCCATGAGCTAAGAGACCCAGGCATCTGGGCATCACCTGTGGATGGCGAAAAGCAGGGCAAGGGCAGCCACAGTCTTCTCACCCCCCGACAGGTTGTCCATGGGCCGGAACCGCTTGCCAGGGGCCACACAGTTATAGTTGATCCCATCCAGATAGGGCTCCTCAGGGTTCTCAGGCCCTAAGAAGGCCTGAGGGGGCAGATCCAAAGAGGATAATTAAAGGAGGGGGCATCAAGGAGGGGGCACAACCCCCAGAGTGCTAGTGTAGAAAGTGACCTGCCACCTCTTGCCCTTGGACCTCAGTTGGGGCATCTAGTGATTGACAAAAGGGCTGGGCCCCAGCAGGACCCATGTGACAGACAGAGCCTTAGAGAGTGGGAGGTGCTTAGGGGAGAGAGAGGAACTTAAGCCAGCTGAGAGGGTCCCTTCCCCTACTGTGGGAGTGGGTGGGCAAGAGCTGGCTGGGGAGGGGCTTTAGCTGTACAAGGGGTGTATCCTCTCTTGTAGGCAAAACCACAGAAGGGGGTGTGACCTCCCCCTGGTAGGTAGAGCCAAAGCCATACAGGGGGTGGGACATCTTTTAAAGACAGAGTCAGAAATGGAAAAGGGACATGGTCTCCCATGCTCATCAAGGGGACACCTCCCTAGTGCACATGGCCTAACCTGTGTGGGGGTGTGGCCTCCCAGGTAGGCATGTCCTCAGCTTAAGGGGGTGTGGCCTCTCTGAAGGGTGTGGCCTGAGTAATGCTAGGAGTGTGGCCTTGGGAGTGGGTGTGCCCCAAGCCATGGAAAGGGCATGGCCTGAGCCTTGCAAGGGTACATAGGCCAAACTCTACAAGGGGGTGTGGCTTCCCAGGTAGGCATGGTCCCCAGGGAGCTGACCTGGGCAGAGCTGTTGCGGGACAGGGCCTTGTAGATCTCATCAATGTTGGTGGCCACAGACTCGAAACAGGCGTTGAAGCGGTCAAACCGCTCCTTCTTGATCTGCTCAAACGCCTGCTTTGCCTTCTTGGCCCGCTTCCGGGCCGCTTCAAACTCTGGCAGGGGAACAGGTGGTGAATGGGACCCAGGCACCCGGGCCCTGAACACCCACCTATACAGAGAATCCAGGTGTCTGGGCTCTCAGAATCCCCCTGTACAGAGAACCCAGGTGTCCATGATGCCAACCCTCCCCTATAGAGGACCCAGGCATTGGAGCCCCTAGTCCCCGACATCGTATAGAGAACTCAAGCATATTGTCTTCTACTTCCTCCCACATACAGGGAACCTAGATGTCCACATGTCCAGCAGGGCCCCCCCGCCCCAATGCAGAGAAAATCCAGGCTGCCAGCCACCTCCCCATACAGATGGCCTGAATGCCAGGGTTATCCCCCCAACCGCCCTCAAAAGTATCTATGGAGTCTGCGTCCCTCTCCCCAAAGGAACCCCAACTCTCAGCCCCACTCCTCCCAGGGAACCCCAGAATTTGGACAGCACCATCAGAGGTCTCCTGGAATTTGTCGCGCACACTCTCGAGCTTCTCCATGGCCTTCATGTTGGGTGCAGCAATGCGCTGCAGCACACTCTGCTGCTCAGTCAGCCGCTGCTGCAGCTGTGCCATCTCCTGCCGGATCTCATCTT
>NW_005842545.1:570877-594002 GCF_000455745.1 Alligator sinensis
GGGGAAGGAATAGTCTCAGTGGGGGAGGGGGAGGGGGGCCAATGAGTCCCCCCCACCTCCCCAGGTGCCCACCCCCCACCATCTAATGCCTGGGATTGACAGAATTTGCCAGGAGCCTGAGTTGGTTCTTCTTTGCTAGGGGCAGAGTGAAGTAAAAGGGGCATGAACTCTCAGTGGTCAGGGTCCAGGGATTGACACCCCCACCAACAACACCCCACTACTCCCAATTGCTAAAATGGTCTGAGTTTGCTGAGAGCCTGAGCTAGTTCCCTTCAGTTGAGCAGTCACATAAAGGTGCACGGTCTGTCAACAGGGGGGGGAAGAGGCAAGGGGTTGCACCCCTGCGGCCCTCCAGCACCCTCCCCACTACTTAACAGCTGGTATAGCCTCAGCTTGCCAAGAACCTAAACCAGCATCTCTTAGCTAAGGGTCAAGCCAAAGAAGGGAACAAGATTACAAGAAAGGCAAGGCCAATGGGCCCCCAGGCTCCACCCCGACAGCCTGAACCTGGCCAGAGCCTGAGCTGGTTCCTTGTGGACAGGAATGGAGTCAAAGCGGGGGGCAGGCATAAGTAAGGGGCAGGACCTGCAAAACCCAGAAGCAGGCCCTCCTGGTCACAGTGTAGATGCTACCCCCCACCCTCTTGGCTCTGCCTCCAGTCCTAAGATAGATACTAACCTGCTGCCCCATTGGCCCCACCCACCTTGAGCTCATCAGAGAGGTCGCTGTAGTCTATCTCAATGAGAGCCTCGCGTGCATACATGGACGATGTGCGCTGGGAGCTGCCCCCAGCCTCTTCCCCATGTGCCCCACCCTGCCAGTGGGAAAAGAGAAGGGGCAGGTGAGGGAGGGGGTAGAGCATTCCAGAGAAGCTCCTCTCCCAAGCTCAGTCCCCACCCCCCATAACAGCCCCTCCCCTTCTCTGAAATCCTAGGGCAGGCACCACTCCCTCCAAGGAGGTTCCCCCCACCCCACCCCATTCTATCTGTGAAGTTCTTCCCTCCTCCCCAAGGCTCTGCCCCCAGGCCAAATATCCATCCTTTTGTCCCCAAGGTTCTGCCCACTTCCTTGAGTCCACACCCCCAGGCCAAAACCCCACTTTATATCCTGTGACCCTGCCCCCTTTTGAGATCCCACCCACCAGCCCAGGCCCACTGCCTCTCCTTCCATCCCCAAGGCCCCACTGTTTTCCCTAAGCCCGTCCCCAGGCCCAGTCTCTCCTTCCATCCCTAACGCCACAGCCCCTTCCCCAAGGCCCTACTCCTGGCCCCACCTCTTCCTGGCTGATGTCATCCATGGTGCCCTTGGCTAGGGGCAGCTTGATGTCCTGCATCTTGCAGGCCTGCAGCAGGTTGTGGCGATCGCTGCGTTTCTGCTCCAACTTTGTCTCAATGGCTGTTACCTCCTTCTGCAAGTGTGTCATTTCCCTGTGCCCCCAGGGGGCAGGGCCAGAGATCAGGCCCTGCCCACAGCCCCAGCCCCCCCGCCCTGAAGCATCATGGAGTCATGCCACTCACTTCACTTCCGCAAGCTCCCATTACCTTTGCCAGTAGGGGTTGTCAGTCACTTCTTAGCCCCACCCCATCACTTCCCAAGCACTGCCCCCAGCTGCCACCACTCACTTCCTAGCCCTGCCCCACATTTAATCCAGCCCACCAGCAGCCAGTCACATTGAAGCCCCGCTCCACCTATCACAATTCCTAGCCTCACCCCATCAGCCAGCCCCTCCCCCATCACTCACTTTGCCCCACCACCACTCCTGTGGGCTGGGCTAAGTCTGCTGGCTGGCCACACCCCTACAGAGGGACAAGTCCCCTTAGCACCAACCTCTGTATCCGGCCCTGCCACCTCACTCCTTATGCCTCTCCCACCTGCTTCCTGTCTCACCTTGGCCCCAACTCCATGAGCCCACCTCTACACCCTTGTGGGCTCCACCCCTATCAGCCAGCTATGCCCCCATTGCCCTCCTCTGCCCCAATAGCCCCACCTCTCTCAGCCAGCCCCACCTCCAGCCCCTTTAATACCCCAGCCCTCCCCTCCATAGCACTACCCCCTCTCACTTGTTGGCTCCACCCAGCTTCTTGCGGATCTCCTCCATCTCATGGTTCTTGTCGTTCACCTCTGACTTCTTAGCCAGGTGCTGGTTCTTCAGGTCTTGGAGTTGCGCCATTGTCTCATCGATGATCTTCATGTGCCGCTGCTCCTCCTAACATAGAAGGGGGAAGCGGCACAGGCTCAGGACCTGCCCCCTCAGCCAGGCCTCACCCCTTTCCCCCCTCTCTTTCTGCTGTCACCCTGCCCCTATGTCCCCCAAACAGGCAAGAGGAAGCCCCACACCTTTCAGCCTGACCCAGGCCCTGACCACTTTCCACCTTCAAGCCGCACCCCTTCTGCCATCACCTGGTCCATCTGCTCTAAATCTACAGCCCCTTGCATTGTCCCCAAGACAGGCAAGAGGAAGCCCCACCCACAAGATGAGCCCTGTCCTTTGCCATCTAAGCCACGCCCCTTGAAAGGCAGGTTCTCCCCCCGTGCCAGTACAGAGGTCCAAACCATCATCTGACACTTCCACAGAAGCTCTGTGCCCCCATCAGAGCTCTACCTCCTTGCCTCAGGCCCCATCTCCTTCCTTTAGCTCCTCCCACCCTCAAACTGTGCAGAAGTGAACAGGCCCCACTCCCTTGGTTCTAGGCCCACCCACACCACCTGAATATCCCCCTATTTCCCTTAACTCTTGTACCATCCCCAGTCAAGGAGCCCCGGACACCATTGCTGAAGTCCCACCCCTGGGCTTCAAGTCCCAGCCCCCAGCCCCTGCCCCCAGCTCCGTGGCACTTTCTTGATCTTCTCCACATCTGTTTCATCCTTCTCTCAAGCCTGATGTCCCACCCCCTCAGCAGTTCTACGCCCCACCCAGCACCTTAGGCCCTGCCCCCAGACCCTTAACACCTCATTTATCTTCTCCATCCTTCTCCCAAACCTGATGCTCCACCTTGTCCTCCCAGGCCCTGTCCCCAGCCCCTTCAGACTCCACCCCCTCATCTCAGGCTCCACCCCCAAAGCTCCACCTCATCTCAGGCCCTAACCCAGTGTTCCAAGATCCTTCTTCATCCTTCTCCCAAGCCCGAGGCCCCTCCCCCCCCCCCAAACAACACCTCTCTAGTCTCCACCTCAGCTCCATCCTTCCCCTAGTCCTGACACTGTACTCCCCTCCTCCCAAGTCCTGCCCCCCCCAGGGTACCTTCTTAAGCTTCTCAATCTCTGCCTCATCCTTGCGCACGCTCTGCTCCCACATGGTCACCTTCTCCTGGTCCTCCTTGAGCTGGTTCTTCTCAAAGTCCAGCTGGATGCCCAGCCGTGTCTTCTGGTTCTCAAACTCCAGCCTGGGGGAATGGGGAGGTGGGGACGAATCAGTGAGGGACCTGATCCTGCCCAAATCCTACCCAAGAGAAGCTTGGGGGGCACCTGGGAGCTGGGGTAGGGGTCCCAACCTGAGGAATTTGCCTCCTGATTTCTGCCCCAGCTTGTCTCCAGCCAAAGCATAGGCAGCTTGGCCTAACAGTAAAAGGCATGTAGAGATGGAGTCTTCCCCCTGCTCCCCCCTTGCCAGGAAGCAGCTGGTTAGTGGACTGGTCAGGGGCACTACCTAGGCATCAGGCTGGGCTGCCTGATACTCCAGAAGATGTGGGGAGAGATTTTTGGGGGGAGGCTGCCCCAACATCTTACCTCAGGGTGTGGGTGGGGGCTGTACTGCCCCAGAGGGTATTGGGAAGGGGTGGGGAGGAGGAAGGGAGAGAGGAGTCCTGATCCTGGTGACCCTGCTACAGATTCTATCCCAGTAGGGAACATGGGTGGGATGGTGGGGTTGCCAGAGGTGGGAGCACACCTGGGTCTCTGATCCTGACCCAAGATGGAGACCCCAATCCAGGGGCACTGCCTGACTCAAAGAGGGGCAGTGGCCTGCCTCTGCTGGAGAGCATTGTACTCAGAGTCCTCTTTATGTGGAATTATACTCAGCAGCTTCTCAATGTCTACACTCCAGAGCTAGGTGCATCTTGGCTTTCCTCATGGGGCATTATACTTGGCCATTCCTAGCTGCCCCTCCCCAGATGTGGCTGCACCAGTACCCAGCCTAAGTGGTATTATACTCAGCAATTCCCCAGCCACTCCAACCCAGAGCTGACTTCTTCTCAGCCATCTTTAGGCAGCATTATGTTCAGCTGTTCCTCAGCAATTCCATCCCAGAGCTGGCTGCATCTTGGCCCTGCCTGGCGTTACTTGTTCTTTCCCAGGGGAAAATGAGGCAGGGCCCGAACTGGGATGGGGGGCCCTAACCTGGGCCCAATCGTGGGCTCGGACCTCACCTCTTCTTGGCAATCTCATTCTGCCGCTTCACCTTCTCCTCCTCGAACTCCCGGATATTCCGGACCCCGATCTCCCGACAGAATTCCTCAAAGACCTCATCCTCCACCTGGGGGTGCCATGGGGGTGACGGCGGTAAAACACTGGCTTGTGGGGGAGGCAAGGAGATCTGAAGCCCCCCACACCCTCCATCAAGCCTGGACACCCCAGAGAAGGGGGCAGGGAAGAGACTTGGAGTCCCTTTATCCCACAATTAGGGGTGCACTGATAAGAGACTTTGGGGGCCAATAAAAATAGCTGATTTTTAAGGAGGCCTAATCGGCCAATACCACTCCAATTTTTAATACGCAGACCGGCAGCTTGAAGAACTGCATCCAGCTGGTAAGTCTGTTGTGGTGGAAGGGAAGGGGGGGGCAGATCAAGGCCCCTGCGGTGAGTGGGGGAGTGGAGCTAGGGAGGCACTGCCCAGCCGAGGAGGGGCAGGGCATGGGATGGAGCTCCGGCTCAGGGATGGGGTGGGGATGACTCCCACCACTGCATGCAACCTGAGAGGGCACAGGCGGGGCCTATGCCCCTGGGTTTGCATGGGGCAGGGCAGGCTGCAGCTGTGGGCTAGGGCTGATTGGGCTCTTCCTGGCGGGGGCTAGGCTAAGCTGAGCTGTGCTGGGGCAGGTGGCAGCAGCACTAGGAGGGGGGCTATGGAGAGGGCTGCAGCCACCCTAAAATTTGCGTAGCACCACCCCTTAGCCCCCCCCTGCCCACCCAGACCAGAGCCATGGCCCAACCCCCCCAACCCGCTGGGAAGAGCCTGGCACAGTCCTGGCCCCAGCCCGTTTTGCCCCACACAGATCTGGGACACATGCCCCCTCTCCTCCACTGTGCCCTCCCAGGGTGTGCACAGCAGTGGGAGCCGCCCGCACCCCACCCTACTCCCTCCCTTCCTCACCGCAGGGGCCTTGATCTGCACCCCCAAGCTGCTTCCCTCCCCTTCCACCACAACAGACTTTGGATGTAGCTCTCCAAGCGGCTAGGCTGTGCTCCTCGCCACCTACATGCTGTGCTGCGGCTGCACGCATGCCCGAGCATTTAAATCAGCCACATCAGGCTAATTTCCAATTCAGTCAATTTTCTTTATAAAACGGATATCAGAGTGCTGTATCAGTGCACCTCTACCCACAATGCACTGGGGAAAGGAGCAAGGGCTGGGATGGCAACCCCCGCAATACACTGCACTGAGGGAGGAAAGCCAGCTAAGAGGTCTACATCCCCCATAGTGCACTGGTGTAGGCTTCCATCCAACCACGAGGTTCCCAGAGCCAGGATTTGCCCCCCTAGGCCCTCTGTATCCTACCATTCTCCAAAGCAGAAAGCTCCCTGTATCCCATAATGCCTCCAAGCACAACTCCACCCACATCCCACAATGCTCTGGAGCAGAGCTACCCCCTCCCCACCAACCTCTGTATCTCACAATGCATTGGGGCAGCCATCCCCTGACTCCCTCTATTTGACAATACCTTGGACTGCACATATCCCACAGTGCCCTGCCAAGGCCGCCACCCCCCACCAAACTGTATCCCACAATACCTTGGAGTAAGGATCCCCCTACAAAGTATAATGCTCTGGGATAGGGTTGCCCCTGCCCCCCCAACCCCTGTATCCTACAGTGCCTTGAGATAGGACTGCCCCTGACTTTATGTACCCCAGAATACCTTGGAGCAACCACCCTGCCCCCTTGCATCACAGAAAGCATTAGGGCAGGGCTCCCATGACATCCCACAGTACCTTGGGAGACAGCTCTCCCTACAACTCCTAATGCCCTGAGGCAGAGCTGCCCACCCCTCCAGCCCCATTTCTTGCAATGCCCTGGGGCAGCAATTCCTTAGGGTCCCCCATCTCCCAGAATGTCACGCGGCATGGCTGTTTCCTAACCCCTGAATGCCTTGGGATAGCCAACCTGACACCCAAGTCCCACAATGCCTTGGGACAGCTGCCTCCCCATGCTCCATAATGCCTCAGGGCATTTCTGTCTCCTGACCTGTCTCCCACAACACCTTGGGGCAGGGCTTCTCCTCATATCCCACAATGTCCTGGGCCAGCCATGGGGCTCCCCAGCATATCTCAGAATGCCATGGGGCAGAGTCAGACCAGGCACCTGGTTCATCTTCTCCTTGAGATCCTTCATTTCCCGCTCACGGCCCTGGATAATGCGCTTGATGTCATTGATGCGGGGCCCGAAGTTGGCCAGCTCACTCTCTAGCTTCGACTTCTCCTGTGGAAGGGTGTGTGTGTGTGCGCAAAGGGCAGGGGTCGAGGTCAAGGGTCAGACAATTCCTCCCAACCTCCCCCGCACTCAGCCAAATAACCACCCCCACAAACAGCAGAAGGAATGACCCCAGCCAGCTGCTGTACCTGGAAATTCAGAGCAAGGGGGCAGGCTTTTGACCACAGCCAACTATTGTACCTGGAAATTCAGGGCAAGGGGCAGGCCGGGCAGTGGAGGGGGGATTGACCCCCACATCAGGAAGGGGTAGGGCTGTTGGACTCCAGTGGGTTACCACAGCTGGAGAACAAGAGCCAGGTAGCAAATGAAGGAACAGGGGGCTGAAACCTGACTTCAACAGACTACTGTAGCTGAAGGCTGAGGGCAAGAAGGACCGGGGGGGGGGAGGGGGGGCTGACCCCAACAGGCCACCATACCAAGGACACCTCTGGGTGGTGAGGGGGGAACATCTGACCCCAGCAAACTCCTGTACCTGGAGATTGAGGGCAAGGTGCCGCGTCTTGGTCTGCTCCAGGTCACTCTGTGAATATTTGAGGCGCATCTGGAGCCCATGGGCCTGGGACTGCACCTGCCGCAGCTCTGCTTCCTTCCGCTTAGCTTTCATCTGCTCCTGTGGGGCGGGTGAGTGAAGACAGACAGATGGTGGTGGTACACCCAACTCTGGGGTAGGGTTGCCGAGTATAATACTGCCCAGGGAGAGCTAAGATGTTGCCAGCTCTGGGTTGGGGCAGCTGAGGGATGGCTCGGTATAATACTGCCCTGGGAGAGCTAACATATGGCCAACCTTTAGGATAGGGCAACTGTGCATAATGCTACTCTGTGAGGGTTGAGATGGAGTCAGCTCTGGAGTGGGGTGACCAGGTATAACACTGCTCTGGTAAGGTTAAAATGTGGCCAGCTCTGGGGAGGGGAAGCTAGGGGATGGCAGAGTAAAACACTGCCTGGGTAGGGCTAAGATGCACCCAGCTCTGGGGTGAGGTGGCTTGGAGATGGCCAAGTATAACATCCCATGAGGAGAGCCAAAAATGCAGCCAGCTCTAGGGTGGAACACACAAGTATAACACTACCCGACTAGAATAAGACGCAGCCAGCTCTGGAGTGGAACTGCTGGGGAATGACCGAGTATAACACTGACTGGGGAGGGCCAAGATAAAGCCAGCTCTAAAGTGGGGAGGCTGAGAAGCAGATAAACACCACCACCCTAGAACACAGCACTTAGATCTCCCACTGCAGCACTGGGCATGTGTAAGAGCATAACAGGTTGGTTACAATGCACCCAATTCTGGGATTAGGCAGTTATATGTAATGCTGCATAAAGAAAGCAAAATGCACCCGGTTCTGGTGAAGGGCAAAAAGCAAGCAGCTAAGTATAATGCTGCCCAGAGAAAGATGCAGCTAGGTATAGGGTGACAATGACCAGGGAACAGCTGAGTATAATGCCAGACAGAAAGGGCTGAGATGGGGCAGAAGGGAATGGCTGAGTGTAACACCACCCAGAGCAGGCCATGATGTAGCCAGTTCTGGGGTGAAACAAGTTGGGGCAGCTGAGTATAAACACCCCCTGGGTGTGACACAGCCAGCTCCCGGGTGCTGCAGCTGGATAATGGCCAAGTTGATCAGATACAGCTGAATCACAGCCAGTTCTGGAGTGGGAGAGCTGGGGAACACCCAAGTATAAGGCCGCACAGAAAGGACTCAGATGCAGCCAGCTCTGGAATGGAGCAGCTGGAAAGCAGAAGCTGGAAAGCAGCCAAGTATGCTACATCAGGAAAGCAAGATGCACCCAGCTCTGGGGCATAGCAGCTAGGGAACAGTCAAGTATAAATGACACCCTTTCAATAGGCCTGATCCTGCCCCGCCCCAACATCCCTGGCACCTTGAGCTCCTCAGTGAGCCTCTCTTTCTTCTCTTTCAACTTGTCGACAGCCTTCTCATCCCAGCGCCGCGCCTTGGCTTTGAGATCGCTGGCACCACCTGAGATCACACCTGACTTCTGGAATAGTGTCCCATCCAGTGCCACTGTCTGGGGAGGAGGAAGCAAGGGTCAAGTGCATTGTGGGGGCTGCCCCTATCTCAGCGGGGGGTAAAATTCCAACCCCCCACAAATGCGCCACGACCCCCTCTCCCCAGGACACCTGGGTCCTGTTTCCCACCCAGGCAAGAGAGTGTGCACGTGTATCTACAAGATGGGGGGGTGGAGTTTCCTTGGATGCCTGGGTCCCATCTTCCACCCAAGGAGGGCAACATCTATGTGCATATGTGAGGGGCTCCCCGGACACCTGGATCCTGGTCTCCCACCCAGGCAGGGAAACGTGTATGTGGGTAGGGAAGGGGGTGCTCCCCAGACACCTAGATCCCTTCTCCCACCCAAGCAGGGGAGTGTGTAGGTATGTATGGTGTGGAGGCTCCTGGATGCCTGGTCCTATCTCCCAGCCGGGCAGGGGAGTATGTATGTGTATTCACATGGGGGTGGGAGAGAAGCTTCTCAGATGCCTGGGTCCCATCTCCTGCCCAGGTAAGGAAATATTGCAAGGGGTGAGCTGCCCAGATGCCTGGGTCCCAGGCAGGGTTGGGGGGGTGGGGGAGAAGTTCCCTGGACACCTGGGTCCATACCTTGTGGCGCTGGTGGCCACCAAAGGCAATGCGCCGTGCATCCTCCACATTATCGCACACAAGGGCATTGCCGCAGGCATATTGCAGAGCCTTCTTGATGTGAGGCGGTTCATAACGGATCACGTCAATCACCAGCTTGGCCCCCTTCAGCTCCCGCAGCTTCTCATCTGTCGGCTTCACCTGCGGAGAAAAAGGCAAGGGTAATGCTTCAGCCCCTGCTCCTCTACCGGGGCTCGGAAGAACCCAGGCATCCAAGCTCCCAGCCGTGTTCTGACCTCGGTCCTCACCCAGAGAACCTGCAGGAGTGAGGGGGTCAGGATTGGAGGTAGTTATGAGGCAAGAAAATCCTTGGGGTGGGGGGAAGGGACAGGGTTAGGTCTGAGGGGAGAACAGGATGGGACTGGGAAGAGAGGTAGGCTTATGCTCACCTGAAGGTAATCGAGGGACAAGAAGAGCTCAGGCTGCATGTGTGGGTAGGGGGTGAGGCAAAAATCTGACACAGGAGGCATGGACAACTGGGTGCCTACCGAGTCTGGGGAGGCATCAGATCACCAATGCGGGGAGGGGGGTCCCCTCACCGGCCGATTGCCAAGCCAGCAGCAAAACCAGAAGCGCACTTCCAGTTTTGCAGCCGGTGCTTCCAGGGGGTGCACAGCTGATCTCAGGGGGCATACATGCACCCGCTATGCATCGCCATTGCTAGGAGGGACAGGATTGAGGCGCAGGGGCAGAAAAGTCTTCAGCTATGAATGTATATGGGGGGCAGAAAGGTCTTGATCTGTATGGATGGGGTCCCACCTCAACGTAGTTGAGAAGCAGGAGTATCTCAGGCTGTGGGGACAGGGAAAGGGGCCAGGATCAGACCCACCTCAAGGTAGTCGAGGGGCAAGAAGGTCTCAGGCTCGCCGCGCTGTTCCTTGATATACTGGATGCAGTCCCGGCCTGTCTTCTCTGAGTCTACAATGATGGCATCCATGTTCTTGCCCAACACCTTGGTCACAGCAATCTGGTACTTCTTCTGTGTGGGCTGGCATAGGTCAATCAGCCGCCCGTACTGGGGGGAAGGGGGGGGGGGGGCAGGCAGGCAATTAGGAGGCTACAAGGAAGGGACAACTCCCACAGAACTCCTCCTACTAGCTCCAGGAACCCTGCCTCCCCCTTGAAAGTCCTTCCTATCGCTACATTACTGCCCTGGCTCCACCTACCCCCAACTTAGCTCTGCCCATCTGAACCCGTGCACTAGGCCTCTCCCACTGCTGCCTGCCTGGTCCTGCCCACTCTTTGAGACCCCTCCCCCTGGTCCCTCCCATCCCTCTGAATCTCCTCCTACTCCCTCATCTGGCCCCACCCATCCCTGCCAGGCCCTGTCCTCTCTTTTGAGGCTCCTCCCAACCTCTGCCTGCCCCTGCTAACCCAGGCCCCCCCCCCCCCCCCCCCCCCCCCCCGCAGGCCTTGCTCTCTGCGGGGGTGGGTGTACCTCACCACAGAGCCAGGGTAGAGGCGTTTGATGCTCTCCATGATCTCTGCCTTGCGCTGCTGACGGCTGCTTTCCTGGCGGTCAATGCGGGCATCCCCCAGCTGCTCCATCACCTGGTTCAGCTCCTTGTTGATTTCATCAATCCGGCGCTTGGCCAACTCCACCCCCTCCGTCAGCTCCCCCTCCAGCTTCTTCTGTTCCTCCAATGACTGCCTAAGGAGGGCCAGGATAGGGGTCAGGGCAGAACCTCCTGCTAAACCCTGCCCCCTCCCACCAAGCTTCAGTATCCTCTGCTCCTTACCTCCTTTGGCAGTTATCAGCACATGAGCAGTTAAGGGGGCAGTTTCCTATCAGGCTCCACCCCTCCCACGAAGCCCTACCCAATCCAGCATCTAGCACCTTCACTCTAGTGTAGGGGCTGGCAACCCCTGGCACGCGAGCCAAGCCTGGCACACAAGGCCATTTCGCGTGGCATGCTGCAGCCAGCCCCGGCTCTGGGAAGCTGCTGCCAGCCGGGATTCCGGATTGCTCCCAGCAGGTAGGTGGGACGCTGCAAACCCTGCTGGGAGCAGCCCGGGCTCCAGCAGCTACCCAGAGCCAGGGTAGCTGCTGGCAGACAGAGAGCCCAGGCTGGAGGCAGGGGCTTTGGGTGAGGGGCCAGGGGCACCAGGGCATCCTGCCATGTAGCCCTTGCCCTCATTTTGTTTTTCTGCCATGCCAGCACTCCGGCACCTTCCGAGGTAGGCATTATGGTGTTTTTTGGCACTCCGGCCAAAAAATGTTGCCTACCCCTGCTCTAGCATCTCCTCCAGAGACAGCCTGCAGGATGTGCTGGCACATGATGGGTTAAAGGGAAAGCATTTTCTGCCAGGCCCTGCCCTCTCCCACCAAGCCCCATCTGTTCTAGCATCCTCCACTTTTGTCCTGCAAGGGGTGCCAGCACATGAAGAGTTAAGGGATTGGAGTAGCCCACTATGCCCTGCCTTTTCCTGCTAAGCCATGCCCCCTCCCACCAAGCCCCATCTACACCAGCATCTTTGCTCCTCCAGAGATAACCTGCAAGGGAGCATCAGCATGCAAAGGGTTAAGAGAGCAGAGCCTCTATCAGGCCCCACCCACTCTCTCTGCTCCCCCTCCAGTGGCTGCCCCGGGGAAGGGATTGGAATGCAAGGGATCAAGGAGACAGAGCCTCCTGCTAAGCCTTGCCCACTCCCAGCCCCACCCCCTTCAGGGACACAGCACATACAAGATTAGGAGGGTAGAGCCTCCCACTGAGCCCCACTCACTCCCACACTTGCAAGGTTAAGGAGCAGAGCCTCCCATCAGGCCCCACCAGACATCAGCACCCCCTCCAGCATCTGCCTGGAGATCACTGGCACTCAAGGGGTTAAGAGGGCAGAGCCTTCTGCCAGGCCCATCCCACTCCTCGGAGGCCCCTTTTCCTTCCAGGCCCTGGTGCATTGTGGGCCAGTGCTCACTTGCTGGTAGCGATATACTCCTCCAGCTTCTCAATGCGTTTCTGGTTCTCCTCAATTTCCCGCAGCTTCTGCTTGATCTTGGCCTGGGGAAGGGATGGAGAAATGGAAACATGGAGACATGGGGCAGTGAGGTAGAGACATGGACAAGAAAGAGTTGGGGTTAAAAAGGTCCTAGCCACAGGTACCTGATGGGGAACTGGGCAGGGCCTCAATAGAAAAGGGGCAGGACAAAAAAGTCCAAGTGGGGCCAAAAGGTCCCAGCAGGGAGCAAGGTCAACAGTCCTAAGAGTCTGTGGGGCTACAAGGGAAGATAGACAAGGAGGCAGGGCCAGAATCCTAGCAGTGGACAGGACTCAGAGAAAGGGGGCAGGACAGAAAAGTCCTAGCCTCCAGGCAAAGGGTATGGAAGAAGTGGGGCCACAAGACATAAGTGATGCAGGGCCAAAGAACCCTAGAAATGGGCATGTCCCAGAGAAAGGGAGTGGGGCTAAACAACAGTAGCTACCAGGCACAGGCTATGAGAGGAGTGGGGCTCAAAAACGAAAGGGAGGGGGAAGAGGAAGGGCCTCACCTCGGTCTCCACCTTCTTGCGCTCCTCCAAGTCAAGTCGGTCCTGGTCAGCCTTCTGGTCCCGGTTGAACTTCTCCAGTTCCTGGGCCAGCGTGGCTGCCCGCTTACTAGCCTCCTCCTTCAGCCGGTGGTACTTCTTCACCTGGGGACGAACAGAGGAGTCACCCAAGACTGAGGAGAGCCCAGCTCTTGGGTGGGACAGCTGGGGGGGCAACCAAGTATAAACACTGCCCCCAAGATGCACCCAGCTCGGGGGGGGGGCGGCGTGCGCGCCTGGGAATGGTCATGTATAACATCACACGAGAAAGGCTGAAATGCAGCCAACCCTGGAACAGAGCAGATGGGCAACAGCAGGGTATGTTACACAAAGAGAGCCAAAAGGCAGCCAGCTCTGGGGTGAGACAGCTGGAGAACAACTAACAGTGCCTGGAAAAAACTGAAATGCAGCCAAGTCTGGGGTGGGACAACTGAAGAATAGATGTGTATAACATCACAACGAAAGGGCTGAAATACATCCAGTTCTTGAGTGGAATGGCTGAAAAATGGTAGAGTATAACATTAAACAAAGAGGAGGAGGACTGAGATATAGCCAACTCCAGGGAGGGGGCGGGGGAGAATGACCAAGTATAATACCACACAGGGAAGGCTGAAATACACCCAGCTCTGGGTTGGGCCAACTGGGAAATAGCCAAGTATAATGCCCCATAGTGATGAGAAGCACCTAGTTCTGAGGTGAAACAGCTGGGTATAATACTGCCCAGGGAAGGGCCCTGATGCAGTCAGCTCTGGGATAAAGTGGCTGGTAAAACTGCTGAGCATAACAGTGGCTAGAGATAACAGAGATATGCCCGGCTCTGGGGCAGGGTTGCAGGGGACCAGTTGGGTAAAACACCTGGTTCTCCTCAAGGGTGAGGTCGCGGCCCTGGCTCTGGCTTTCCTCTTCCATGCGCTCCTCGAACTCCTGCCGTGCCTTTTCCACTGCCCCCATCTCCTTCTCTAGCTCATCCATGTCACCCTTGCGTTTCTTATACTGCTTCTGTGCATTCTGCAGTGACTTCTTGGCCGCCTCCAGCTTTTTGATCTTGTGAGCCGTGTTCTCCTTGGCCTTGATGTATTGCGGCCGCTTCTGGTTCAGCTCCGAGTCTTTTTCCCTGTGGGCCGGAGTTCTAGGTCACCTGGGCACATTCTAGGCCACCCAACACACAAGAAATGAATCATCCATATTTAAGGTTATCCAAAGGGTTTTCTAGATTACTGAATCCATGCAAAAAAACAACATGTGCTCTAGCTCAACCAAAGCACCCTCCAGACCCTCCAGCACACTTGAAAGAAAATCATTCAAGTTCCAGGTCACCTTTGGTGTGGTTGAGATCATCCAGTGCATGGGAGAAGAATTATCTACATTCTAGATTGCTATGTTCTCTAGGCCCCATGTTCTAGTACCCAGCACACTGCTTGGTTCTAGAGTTCCCTGTTCTAGAATCAAGTCCCACCTGAGTTCTAGACCCTGGTTCCCAATCTAGGGCTTGGCACCCTTCTGAGTTATAGATCAACCACGACCCCCTTCCAGGTTCTAGATCCCCCACTGTCTAGCCTCACTTGATCTCTTTCTCGATCTGCTGCTGCTCCCGCATCATCTTGCCCAACTCCTTCTTTTTGTCCTTGAGTTCGTCCTCAACACGGTCCATGCGCTTCTTGTCCTTATCAATCTCCTTGTTCTTGAGGGCCAGCTCTTTGTTCAGCTTCTCAATCTCTGCCTCATTGTGATACAGCTTAAAGAGCTGCAGCTGCACCTGGGCTCGTACCACCTCATCCTTCAGCCGCTGGTACCGGTCCGCCTTAGGGAGTGGGGCATGGGGTTAGCCAGGAACCCAGGAATCCTTTGTCCTACCCACCCCCAACTGCCAGCACCCATAACCTGATTGTTGGCAGTTGGGGAAGAGAGATGAGAGGCCTGACCTCAAATAGCCTGGCCATACACACTTCCTAGCCCTACCCACAAATACCCGAGTCCTGGCCCCCAACATTCTTACCTCACCCACTCTCTAGGCTGGCCACCATATTTTAGCCCTGGCCACCTGCCAGCTCTAACCCCACTCCTAAACCCCATGGCCCTACACTCTGGAGCCCTGGCCCTGCTTCAAATATCTCAGCCCCACCCACTCGCTAGCACTGCCCCTCTGCTAGCCCCAACTCCACCCCCAAGCAGATCACCCATGCTGGCCCTGCCTCCAAGTATTCCAGCCCCACACATCAGCCCTGGCACCACCCACGCACCAGCCCTGGCCCTGTCCCCCAACCTTCCAGCCCTACCTGCTCTGGAGCCCTGGCCTGGACCCCAAAGATCCTGGCTCTGCCTCCAAACAACCTGGCCCCACTTACTGAAGCCTCTCACCCGCACCCACCTGTTGCCCTGTCCCCCCATCCTGTTCACCAGCCCTTTCCTCAGCCATTCCAGGCCCTGGCCCCCAGAAGCCCCACCCCACCTCTGAAACCCTGCCTCTACTCCAGAGGCCCCTCTTCCATCCCACCTCCAAGGCCCCACCTCCACCCCTGAACCCTAACCCTTGCCACCAGAGGCTCTGCATACCTCCCACCTTGCTTTTAAACCCTAGTGTAACTTCCCTGCTGTCCCCAAAAACCTGCCTCCTGCCACTAGGCCTCACCCACTGCCCCTGTGCCCCCCTCCCCACCTCTTCCTTCTCCTGCTTGGCCTCCTTGCGCTCTGCAGCTATGTTTTTCTTGCGATGGTAGTTGAACTGTGTGTCCTCTTCAGCCTTCACCATCTCCTTCTTGCGCTTGTCATACTCAGGAGCCAGCTCCCCAGCCCGGCTGATCTCCTCAAAGAGTGCTGTGCGCTCCTTGGGGTTCTTCATGGCAATCGACTCCACTGCCCCCTGCCACCCGGGCCAATGGAAGACAAGGTCAGGGCATCACTACCAGGCCCCAGGACCCCACCTCTTACCAGGCCCAGGATCCTCTTCCCAATCCCCAAGATCACGGACAGGACCTCCTCAAACTGAAGTATCATGCCGAGGACCCTCCCAGACAAGATAAGCACCAGCATACCACCCCTAAACCCAGGGACCTTGCCCCTCCAGTAAGGATAGGGCCCAGAACCACCCCAAAAAACCCAGGATTAAGGCCAGAACCTTCCCCCTCCACAGATCCAAGGATTTAGCCCTGAAAGACCCTACCCTCCAGCAGGATTGGGGCCAGAATACACCTCCCAACCCCCATGACCAGGCCCAAGATGCCCCCCAAGCCCCAGCCAGGATTGGGCCCCCCTTTCCCCCATACACCCAAGACTCCTCACACCACAAGTCCCATACCCCTCCCCCTCCCTCCCAGCTCCACCCCTTGCACAATGGAGCCCCATAACCCTCCTCCTCCTCTGCCCCATCCCAGGTAGGCAGCACCCCCACCTGAAAGACAAGGAAGTTGCGCGCCTTGATGAGGATGCCCAGCTTCTCTAGCTCCTCACTATATTCACTCAACTGCACCACCCGGTTGTTGATCTTGTACTCCGAGGAGCTGCCTAATGAGTTGGAGAGGTGGGGGTCAAGGCCAGCACGGGGAGGGAATGGAGTCTGCATCCTCCCAACCTCAGTGTCTGCCCTCTAACCCTTCCCCTCCCCCAAGCTCCTTCCCCTGGTCTGACCATTGCCCAAGCCTTGCCACTTGGCCCCTCCCCTGCCCACAAGCTTCCTCTTTCTCTAAAGCCCAACCCTTTCCCTCAGTTTGACAAGCACCATCCCTTCCTCAAGCCCCATATCCAGCCCCAAACTACACTCTCTCCCACTATCCCACATCGCACCCCTACCCACAAGCCCTGCCCTTTACAAGCCCTGCCCCCTAACCAAGCCACACCCATTCTCCACCCTCCTCTGCTCCAGCCCAGAAGTGCACTCTGCCCTACCCTATCAAGCTCCACCCCTCCCCTTTCTCCCAAGCCCTGCACTATGTCCAAGCCCCACCCCTTCCCCACTATGCTCCTCCCCTTGCACTCAAGCCCTACCCCTTCCCCACTGTGCCATCCCCAAGCTCCACCCCTAAGCTGACCAACGATGACACGTGCAAAGGTGCGATCCTCAGCGCCATCCTCCGCGTACACCATGCTGACATAGGCGCGGCTGGCAGCCGGCTTCCCTACTGGTGCCCCATGGATTAGGTCCCGCAGAGTCTTCACCCGCAGGTTGCTTGTCTTCTCACCCAGCACGAAGCTGATGGCATCCATCAAGTTTGACTTCCCTGCAGAACCAGCAAGGTATTGTGCGACAGAAGGGAGGTCAGCGCAGGCAAGGTATTGTGGGATAGTAGGAGGATTGGTAGGTGCAGTGTACTGTGGGGTGCAGCCTCAGTGTGGGCAAGGCATTGTGGGATAGCAGGGGACTGATGCAGGCAAGACCTCATGAGATACTAGGAAGGGCAGCATAAGCAATACACTATGGGATAGCAGGGATGGGGCAGTCAGAGCAAGGCATTATAGAATAGTGAAGTAGTGTTTGGCATATGAAGTATGTTGAATGATGCGATTTCAGTGTGGAGAAGGCATTTTGGGATAGGAGATTGGTGCAGGGAAGGGCTCATGAGAGTTCAGGGGTTGGCATGAGCAATGCATTATAGGATAGTGGGAAAGAAGAATTGCATAAGCAATGCATTGTGGGATAGTGGAAGGATCAGTGCACACAATGCACTGTGGAAATAACACAAATCAAGTGGCAAGGCCTTATGGGACAGTGGTGGAGTTGGCATAAGCAATGCATTGTGAGACAGCAAAAGGGATCAGAGAGACAAAGTCTTACAGGACAGCAAGAAGGGGTTGGCATGAGCAATACATTGTGGGAAGGTATGTCAACAGGGCAAGGCCTCATGGGATAGCAGGAAGATTGGCATAAACAATGCATTGTTGGAGGATCCCTGTGGTGGAAAGACCCAAGACCCGTGTTGCAGGGGGTGGTGGCAGGCACAATGCATTGTGGGATGGGGGGATACATCACAGGGGGTTCCTGAGCCATACCCTTCCCCAGGAGCCACAGTCTGTTCAATTTTAATGTGGGATGGGGGGGGGGTCCCAATGGACTACCATCCATGTCATGGGTGGGGGTAGTTCTGTGGGCAATAGCATTCCTATGTGGGGAAAGTCCCCTATGGCACCTAGTGCCCCCAATATGGGGGGGGAGGGGGGAAGAAATGCTTTTGTACCCTTCCACCAGCATAGAGGGGAGTTTCAAGGGCCCTTCCAGCGTGCCTCACAGGGGTCTCAGTGGAACATTCCAACTGCCCACCGCCAAGCCAAGGGTGACCTACCCCCCCGCCTACCCACTCATCCGTGGACCCTTCCACCGCGTCTCAATGGAACATCCCACCCGTCTGCCACCAAACGAAAGCTTCCCTCCGGACTATACCACCCCCCTCAGCCCCTCACCCTACAGGGGTCTCAGTGGTACATTCCAACCGCCCGCCGCTAAGCTAAGCGTCCCCCTTGGGCCGTAACACCCAGCTGCCCACTAGAGAGTAGGGGAGGTCCTCCAGCAGGCCCCGCGTACCGGAGCCGTTGGGCCCGATGATGGCTGTGAAGCGGCGGAAAGGCCCGATGATTTGCCGCCCTTTGTAGGACTTAAAGTTCTCGATCTCGATCAGCTTGAGGAATCCCATGGTGGCGAGACACTGGATGGTCCCGTCCGGCCCTACGGAGGCCCGCCGGAGCACCGATTCACACCCCCCACCCCCTCACTGTTTTCCGGCCCGTCGCTGCCGCCAAGATAAGGAAATCTCGCGAGAGCACCGGCCTTCGCGAGGAACTAGTCCAAGATAAAAGGGCAGGGCTTCTTTCCAAGGCTTCCTCAGATTGGTCGGCGCTCCCGGGGTCGTTTTGCATAGCTGGCCGCTTCTTCCTCCTCATTAGCCCGCGAGACGCCGGGCCTTATTTGCATTCGGGCTCCCGCCCTCCTACTTAATAGGGATGTTTATTTGCATAACAAGCAAATAAACTCCTCTTCCCAAACTCTCGTTCCTAATTGGCCCGCGGGGAACCCGCTATTTGCATAAAACTGCGGTTGGGCTGTACCAATGGGAAGGGGAGATTGAGGTGAAATGGGTTGGCCTGTTACCATGGAGACGAGGATCTTAAACAGAAGGCCTCGGAGACAGAGCGGAGCAGGGCAAGGAGGGTTCAGTCAGAGAGCACAGGGGTCAAAAATACGGGTGAAGGCAGGGGTCAGAGGTCAAGGGGGACCGACGTAAATTGGGAGTCAAAGGGCAGAGGAGACTGGGGAAAGGCTGGGGTCAAAAGTCAAAGGTCAGGAAGCAAAGGGAATTTTGTTTGGGGGCAAGTAAGGGTGAGTGGAAGGGGTCAAAAGATCAGGGAAGGACAGTTAGGTCATGAGCCCAGGTGCCTGGGTTCTCTCCTGGCTCTGAGAGGGTAGAGGGAGGCCAGTGTGTAGGAGCCTGGACACCTGTGTTCTTTGGGAGGGGAATGGGGCTGGTGGATGAGCAGGAGGTGCTGGGTTCTCTCCCACTGGTACTCACACTTCCACCCCCTCCCCCAGGATGTACAAGGCAGACCTGCCCCACAAGGTGGGGGCAGTGCTGGAGGCCCGGAGGGAGAAGGAGCGTCAGCATCAGACACAGATCTTTGACCCTCGCTATTGCCGCATGGGAATAAGTCAAGATCCCTGGGTTCCCTCCCTGTTCCAGGAGGACAGTAGAGGCTAGGGGGGGTTGGACCAGGGACCTCAGATACTTAAGTTCCCTGGGAGGGGAATGGAGTCTGTTGGGGCAGAGCAAAAGACCTTGGAGCCCAGACACCTGGGTGCCCTGGGAGGGGAGTGGGGGCTGAGGGGATGAGAGAAGTGGGGCTTGAGATCCCAGACACCAGGGGACTCCAGGAGGGGAGTGTGGGGGCTGTGAAGGTGAGAGCGGGACAGCAGGAGGGGCTGAAAGCCCAGTCACCTGGGTTGTCTGGTGGAGGGATACAGTCTGGTGGATCAGAGCCAAGGGAGCTCAGGCATCCAGGACCCATCCTGCCCTTGCCTCTCTCCCCCATCTAGGTAGACATGGAAGCCCTTCAACCCCAAGTGGCTGAGCGGAAGCTGCGAGAGGAGACTGAGAAATGCCGGGAGGAGGCATTTGGTGAGCCTGGAAAAAAAATTCAGGCCCCAGGGACACCCGGATTCCAAGGTTCCCTGTGGGGTATGGGAAGCAGAGATTTCTGACCCCTTCTCCCCCAGATGTAGTGCACCTGCAGGGTGCCCAGGTGGCCCAGATACTGGAGGTCAAGAAGCAAGAACAGGCATGGGGGCTTTGCCAGGCCCTGGAGGCCACCTGGGCCCAGCAGCAGGCCCAGGATCAGGCTGCAGAGCTGGAGGATCAGGGCCCCCCTGGCCCTGCCAGCCTTCAGTGCTTCAAGGGTGAGGACCCAGAGGTGGTAGTGCGGCGCCAGGAGCAACAGAATGAGCAGCACCGGGTGCTGGACCAGCAGCGTGAGACCCAGAACCAGGCCCAGGCCGAGAGGGACTCCATCAGTGATTGGTAGGAACTAGATGCCTAGGTTCTCTGGGAAGGGAGAGTGTTGTTGGTGGGCTTGAACAATGGGAGCCTGGACCTCTGGGTTCTGTAGTGGTGGGGGATTGGAATGGGAGGTAAGCTTGGAGTCTACATGCCGAGGTTCCATTGGGGCTCGGAGCCTGGGCACCTGGGTTCTCTGGGAGGGAAGTGGGGGCTTTGAGCCCAGACTCCTCAGTTCTCTGAGAGGGGAATGGGGCTTAGGGGGGTAAAAGCAAGAAGGGCTGGGAGCCTGGATACCCGAGTTCTCTCCCAGTAATGCCCTCCCCCCCTCAACCACCCCCGCCAGAGGCACTGGAGCAGCAGCAACAGGTGGTGCTAGGGCTGCGAGCACTGGAACTGGAGGAGCTGGAAAATGTGTGTCAGTGCGCCTAGGCCCAGGCCACTGCCACCTACAACCAGGCACCGGTACAAATGCCAGGGCACTATGGGACCTGTTCCTCCCCCCACCCCCCATGGCAAGGGTTTCATAGATTCATAGATTGTAGGAGTTGGAAAGGACCACAATGGATCATCGTGTCTGACCCCCTGCCCCTGGCAGGAAAGAGGACCAAGGTCAGATGACCCCAGCCAGGTGACTATCTAGCCTCCTCTTGAGGACCTCCAAGCTAGGTGATAGCACCACCTCTCTTGGAAGCCCATTCCAGATCCCGGCCAACCTTACTGTGAAAAATTTCTTCCTAATATCTAACCTAAATCCACTCTCAACTACTTTACACCCATTATTCCTAGTCACTCCCTGGGGTGCCTTAGTAAACAGCACTTCCCCTATTCCCCGTTGACCTCCCCTAATAAATTTATAGGTGGCCACAAGGCTGAAGAGATTCAGCTCTCTCAACCTCCCCCTGTAGGGTCTAATCACAAAGGCCACTAATCATGCGAGTGGCCCTCCTCTGGACCCCCTCGAGATTCCCCACGTCCCTCTTGAAGTGCAGGGCTCAAAACTGGACACAGTACTCCAACTGCGGCCTGACCAGTGCCACATAGAGGGGGAGCATCACCACCTTTGTTCTATTAGTCATGCACCTGCTAATGCACAACAAAGTGCGATTGGCCTTGTTGATGGCCTCGTTACACTGCTGGCTCATGTTCATCTTGGAGTCAATTATGACTCCAAGATCCCTCTCTGCCTCCGAGCTGCTGAGAAGGACACTCCCCAACCTATAGGTGTGCTGGGGGTTCCTCCTTCCCAGGTGGAGTACCTTACATTTATCTTTATTAAACTGCATCCTATTTCTCTCTGCCCATAGATCCAACCTGTCCAGGTCAGCCTGAATCTGCTCCCTGCCCTCCAGTGTACTAACTTTGCCCCATAACTTGGTATCATCAGCGAACTTGGAGAGGGTGCTCTCCACACCCTCGTCCAAATCGCTGATGAAGATATTGAGTAATATTGGTCCGAGGACCGAACCCTGCGGGACCCCACTGCCCACCTCCCTCCAGGCCAAGAAGGAATCATCCACCACCACTCTCTGGGTGCGGTCCCTAAGCCAGTTGGCCACCCACCTGACCATGTAGGTGTCCACTCCACAGTCTGCTAGCTTCCCAATGAGGATAGGGTGCGAAACTGTGTCGAAGGCCTTCCTAAAGTCCAGGAAGATGACATCAGCCTCGGCTCCTGCGTCCAGGCAGTGTGACCTGGTCATAGAAGGCTACAAGGTTGTCATCTGGGGGTACACATACTGCCAGGGGTACTTGGGAAGGCCCTAGGGGGTACATGAGGGCAAGAGGACGAAGCACTGCCACCCACCACCCCGCGCCGCCACCCTGCAAAGAGCAGAGCTGGGGCGGAGAGTGGAGGCAAGGGTAGTGGCACCCCTCTGCAGGCTTTACAGGCACTCCCCAGCTGGCCAGATACGGGGAGGGGGGGAAGCTTGCATGCAGTGGCCGCTACTACCCACCACCCTGCATTGCTGCTGCTCTGCACCCAGCTGTATGCCACGCACCCCCCCGCATCTGGCCGCTGGGGGTACACTTATTAAAAAAAGGTTGAAAATACCTAAATACCTGCCCCAGGTCATAATAGCATACCTAAATCTCTCCTATACCATGGTGGGATACTCTAGTACCCCCCAGGGCCTTATGGGAACACCTATCCTTCCCCCATCCCCAAGGAAGTGTGAGATACCTACCCCACACCATCTCCCAGGGCATTATGTGACTCCTGCCCCACCCCATGCCATTATGGCACATGACACCCACACAATATTATGGGATATTTGCATCTTGGTAGGGCATGATTGGGATACCTAGATATTTTGTGCTAGTGTACTATGGGATATCTGGACCATACCCAGAGCATTATGGGATACGACTCCCCACAAGGATTTATAGGACACCTAAACTCACTGCCCCAAGGCATTATGGGATGCCTGGATTCCTCCTCTCTCCCCCAGGGCATTATGAGATGGCTGGAACCCTGCATCCTATAGCTTTATAGGATATGATTATCTCCAGGGTACTATAGGATACCTAGATAATCTTCCCTAGGGTATTATGGGATATAACCTTCTAAGGGTAGTATGACACACTTGAACACTCTGCTAGAGTATTATGAGATACTGGACTATCCCTCTGAGTAGTATTTTGGGAAACTGTGCTCCCTCTCCACAGGCAGCAGAGATGGCAGAGCAGCGCTTGGCATGGGCCCAGAAGCAGTCCATGGTACATGCTGAGATGCAGGCAGGGCTGACAGGACTCCTGGAACCCCCTCAGACTCTGCACCAAGCCCAGGTCACCCAACACCAGGAGCGCCAGGTGGATGTACCTTCTGGAGAG
>NW_005842545.1:594012-614259 GCF_000455745.1 Alligator sinensis
CCTACCTCCTTCCCTCCCAGCGACAGGAGGAAGAAGAGCAGTGGTGGGAGGCAGAGTGGGCAGCCCAGCGCCAGGCAGCAGCCAGGGAGGGGCTGGCCTTGGAGGAGTTAGAGAGCCGTATCCGGCGGGGATTGCGCAGGGCGTTAGACTGCTTCAACCGACAGCTGGCTGAGGAGCAGAGGGCCCAGTAAGTAATAGACAGCAGGAAGGGCTGAAGCAGGGAGGGGATGGCACCCAGGAGGGAGCAGAGCCAGGACAAACGAATGAGAACTGAGGGGTCAGGACACTGAGTGGGCAGGACTGGGAGAGAGCAGAACAGAAGCAGGGGCAAGCCAAAGGAATGATAGTTAAGGAGATGGAGCCAGGGGAAGGAATGGGGCAGGCGAGGCCCAAGAGGAGATGGGGCCTAGAAGTGGATACGAGCCAGAAAAGAAGGTGGGGCCTTGACACCTTAATGCCAAAGCAGGGACTGGAGCCAGGAAAGCAAGTGGAGCATTGAGGGGGGATAAAGTCTGGGAGTAGGTAGAGCCAGAAGGGGGTGGGGCATGGGGAGGAAATGGGGTCAAGTGAGTAGGGCCTTGGGTGTGGGGCTTACCTAGGGGAGGGGGCAGCATTAGGGGCAGAGCTAAAGCAGGGCAGGGCCAGGATAAGGCTGCTCTGAGTGGGTGTGGTCAGGTGGGGTCCAGCCCCCTGGGGGGCACAAGACTCTCATCTGTCTCCCATCCTCTCCATAGACAGCAGCACCTGAATCGTGACATCTACACCAGCATGCCCATAGTCCAGTATCACCTCCAGTTCAGCACCAGCAGCCGGTAGGGGGCCCCACCCTGTCCCAGAGACCCCCACCCCAGGTGGGGGGAACCAATAAAAGACATTCCCACAGCCAACTCTACCTCTACCTGGTGCATAGGGTGAAGGGAGAGCCTGGATGCCTGGGTTTTCTTTAGGGATTAAGGTGGCATCCTGGACACCTGGATTCTCTGGGGAGGTAGAACACTTGGCTTCTCTTGGGGGATGGAGAGCACCCCAGATGCCTAGGTTCAGTCTCCCCAGCTCTGAGAAGGGAGCAAGGCCTGCTGGCTGGCAGGTAGGATAGGAAGTCCAGATGCCTAGCATCTCACAGGGGGGGGTTGGAAACCCTTGTTGAGCTGAGGTTCAGTCCTTTATTCATCCCCTGCCTGGGGGTAGGGCCAGGGCCAGCTCAGGGCTGCATGCGGAGGGCACCATCGAGCCGCACAACCTCGCCATTAAGCATGGGGTTCTCCACGACACTCTGTACCAGGTGGGCAAACTCAGACGGGTGACCCAAGCGTGAGGGAAAGGGCACCTGGCGTGCCAAGAAACTCTGCACCTTCTCTGGCAGTTCACCCAGTAACGGCGTCGCAAACAGCCCTGGGGGAGCCAGGGGAGACAGGTTAATAGCACCCTGCCAGTGCCACTCACTCCAACCCACAGCCCCGGTCTTTCATGGTGTCCCTCACCCACAACCTGTAGACCCTGCCTCCACTTGCTAGTGCCCCTCACTTCTCCCCAGCTCACAATATGCAGCCCCCCTCCACTGCTTCTCATTCCTGACCTGCAACCCCGCTAGAGCTCCACAGTACCCCTCACTCCCAAGTACAGCCCCCACCTCCTCACTTCTGACCCACAGCCCCCTGTCAGTGTCCTTCACTTCTGACCTGTAGCCCCTCCCCACCCAGTAGCCCTGATTCACAGCCCTGGGTCCCACCTGGGGCAATGGTGATGACACGGATGCCCACGGAGGCCAGGTCTCGGGCAATGGGCAGCGTCATGCCCACGATGCCACCCTTGGAAGCTGAGTAGGCAGCTTGGCCCACCTGCAGGGTAAACAGGGAGAGAGGCCCAAGATGGACCAGCTCTAGGGTGAGGAACAGCCAAATATAAAACACTCCACAGGACCCCACCAAGTAACCCTCCAGCCCAGCCCCTCTCACCCTGCAACCCTGACCTGGCCATCAAAGGCAGCCACACTGGCTGTGTTGACAATGACACCACGGTGTCCATCCTCAGGCTCGTTTCTGATCATCTCACTTACGCTCAGGCGGATCACGTTGAAGGTACCCAGCAGGTTCACCTGGCATAGGCAGCAATGGGTTAACGGGGATAGGATCCCCAGCCCAGCTGACCCCAGACCCCTCCCTCCCCCAGCTAGCCCCAGGCCTCCCTCACTGCTCCCCTAGACCCAACCAGCTCCATATCCCCCCGCTGCCCCCCAGCCTGTTTTTACTGTTCCCACCCAGCCCTGAACCCAGCCAGCCACATATCCCTTGCCCCGCCCAGGTCTACCTGGCCCCATATTAGCCCCCAGACCCTCCTCCATGCCCAGTCAGCCCCATAACTCTCCACCCCCTCACAAATGCGTGGGGGGGGGGGGTAGTCTGCAGGACTGGGAGTGGAGCTAGCCCCACCCCCACTCACCCTAATGACCCTTTCAAAATGGTGCAAGCCATGGGCTTTGTTCATCTTGACATTATAGGTCTTGAGAGCAATACCAATGCCAGCGCAGTTCACGACCACATCAAGGCGCCCAAAGCATTGCCGAGTCAAGGCCAAGGCAGCAAGCACATCCTCCTCTGACGTCACCTGGAGGAGGGTGACAGTATGGGGACCCAGGTGTCTGGGCTAAACCCACTGCCCTGCCCCAACCTGCCAAGCCCCACTCTCCTCCCATTGCTAGGGGGAGAACCCAGGCATCTGGGCTTTCAAAAGCTCCGCTCCCCTCCCCTCCCCAGTGGAGACCTCCCCTCAAGAGCACCCAAGTCTCTACGCTCCACCCCCAGAGAGCCCAGGCTCCTCGCTTCCTCCTCCCACCCCACTCCACCTCAGAACTTAAGTGTCCTAGCTCCATGCTCCCCCCCCCGCCCCCCAAGAACCCAGCTGTTCAGGCTCCCAAAACCCACTCCAAAGCCAGGAATCTGGGCTCCTCTCCTGCTCTAGAAACCCAAGCATCCTAGATCTCAACCTCCCCCTCCACCCCCTGAGAGCCCAGGTCCTCACTCCCTGAGAACCCAGGCATCTAGGCTCCCAAGTCCAGAGCCCAGGCATCCAGGCAGGCTTACATCAGCAGGTGCAAAGGCACAGTGCTTTCCCAGCTCCTTGGCCACAGCTGTCCCCTCTGAGGTTGGCAGGTCCAGGACCACAGCACTGGCACCCTGCTGCACGAGGCGCTCAGCTGTGGCTCGGCCCAGGCCTGAGGCCCCACCTGTGACCAGAGCCACCATCCCCTGGGGTGGGGTGGGAAGCAGAGAGAAGTTTAGCCCTCTCCCCAAGATCATAATGGTTTCTCCCAACCTCCCACCTTGGCCTCCCCCACCTCTGTGCACAATGGTCTCTCTTGGCTGCATCCCTCCTGTGTATATAATGCTCCCTCAGAGGACAACCCTCTTACATGTGCACAATGGCCTCTCTCATGCTGCTCCTGAGGTAAGACGATGGTCTCTTCCTCCCCTTGCCACCACCCCCATTATGGTCAGCTTCATAATGATGTCACCCAGCTGTGCCTTTCCTCCACTCCTGCCCCCAAGTCCATGCACGCGGTGACCCTTTCCCGAGAACAAGTAAGAAATGATCTTGTGCATACCAGGACGCCCTCCCCCACCCCGCTCGGAGTGTATGTTTAACAGTTTCTCCCCCCTCCCCACCCCATCTCAGCTAGGGGAGGGGAGCGCCATGCTATGGCCAAACTCCTCCATTATAGCCAAAGTCGCCCCCCCTTTCCTGGCGGACGCAGTGGTTTCGCCTGGTGCCCTCCACTTTCTCGCTTGAATCGTCCTTGCTCTCCCGTCAGGGTCGCTTCACCTGCCATACTGGTTTCGCCTGTTACCTTCACGCTCCGCATTGCTGTAGCCATCTTGCTCCCTGGCCTTTGAAGCCGCGCCCCCTCGTGCCAGGGCCGACCAATCACGGGAGGCCACAAAGGCGGGGAGACTAGATTAAGCCTTCTGATTTGAATCGTTCCTGCCCTGTTCCCCTCGGGGTCGCTTCACTTGCTGGACTGTTTTTGCCTGTTACCTTCACGCTCCGCATCGCTACAGCCATCTTGCTCCCTGGCCTTTCAAGCCCCGCCCTCTTATGCCACGGCCGACCAATGACGGGAGGCCACTAAAGTCGGGGAGGATGAATCGGGACTGGATTTAAGGGGAAGATGAAACCTTAAAGGGAAAATAAAATCCGGAGGACCTAGTTAAAATCTTAGAAGGGGCGGGGGGGCAGGGCAGCCGGAAGCCTGGGTTCACTCCCTTCTTTGGAAGGGTATGATGGGTCAGAACAGGAGATGGGGCAAAGCATCCGGGGTCCCAAAGCCGACCCCTCCAAGCCTCCAGGCTGCTGGGCTGGGGAATGTGGCGAAGGGATGAAAATGGGGTAGAGCCTTGGCTGCCACAGCGAGGTTTCAGCTGCTAAATATAATGGCTTGAATAAGGAACTGGTTTTTCGTCTGGGATTATGGCTAGAAATTCTGCTTGGGCCACCCATCAGAATACCTCTGCGTGACTGGGGGACTGTCCTGGACATCTGTGACCAGAGACTTGCCCGGTCCAAAATGCAGTTTGGCCGTGCCAGGCTGCCAACCGACAGCATCCAACCCATTGTGCTAAGCATGTGGAACTGGATTATGGGCTGGGATTATACCCAGAAATCCTTCTTGGGCCACCCCAGACCACACCTCAATGCCACCAGGGGTTTGCTTCTGGACATCTCTGACTAGAGACCTGCCCAGCCCAAAGTAAGGTTTGGCCATATCAGGCTGCCAACTCACAACACCCCAGCCACTGTGTGAAGTATATAGGTTTGAATAAGGAACTGGAATTTAGGATGGGATTATGCCCAGAAATCCTTCTTGGGCCACCCCAGACCACACCTCTGTGGCACTGGCAGACTCTCATGGACAACTCTGACCAGAGATTTGCCCGGCCCAAAGCGTGGTTTGGCTGTGCCAGGCTTCCAACTGACAGCACTCAAGCCAGTGTGTTAAATATATGGAACTGAATAAGGAACTGGATTATGGGCTGGGATTATACCTAGAAATCTTTCTTGGGCCACCCCAAACCACACCTTTGTGCCATGCAGAGACACTTCTGGACATCCCTGAATAGAGACTTCCCCGGCCTAAAGCACGGTTTGGCCATGCCAGCCTGCCGACAGACAGCACCTCAGCCACTGTGCTAACTATATGCACCTGAATAAGGAACTGGATTTGGGCTGGGATTATACCCACAAATTCTTCTTGGGCCACCCCAGACCATGTCCTGTGCCACCGGGGGACTCTCCTGGACATGTCTGAATAGAGACTTGCCCGGCCCAAAGCATGGTTTGGCCGTGCCAGGCTGCAGACAGCACCCCAGGCACTATGCTAAGTATATGGAACCAAATAAGGAAATGGATTATGGGATGGGATTATACCCAGAAATCCTTCTTAGGCCACTCCAGACTACACCTCGGTGCCACCAAGGGATGCTTCTGGACATCTCCGAACAGAGACTTGCCCGGCCCAAAGGCTACCAGCTGCTATCTGCACCAGGCTACCAACTGGCACCACCCCCCAGACACTGCTAAATATCTGGACCCTAATCAGGAACTGGCTTTTGGGCTGGGATTATGGCCAGAAAATCTGCTTGGACCACCCATCAGAATACCTCTGCATGACCGGGGGACTCTACCGGATGCATTTTACCAGAGTCTTGCCCAACCCAAAGCGTGGTATGGCCTTGCCAGGCTGTCAACTGACAGCACCCCAGCCACTGAACAAAGTATATGGACTTGGATAAGGAACTGGATTATGGGCTGGGATTATACCCAGAAATCCTTCTTGGCCCACCCCATGTCATGCCTCTGTGGCCTTGGGGGAATGTCCTGGATATCTCTGATGAAATACTTGCCTGGCCCAAAGCACAGTTTGGCTGTGCCAGCCTGCCAACTGACAGCACCCTCTCAGACACTGTGCTAAGTATATGGACTTGAATGAGGAACTGGATTTTGGACTGGGATTATACCTAGAAATCCTCCTTAGGCCACCCCACGCCATGTCTCTGTGACACTAGGGGACTCTGCTGGACATCTGAAACCAGAGACTGGCCCAGCCCAAAGTGCACTTTGGCCATGCCAGACAGCACCCCAGCCACTGTGCTAAGTATATGGTCTTGAATTAGGAATTGGTTGGTGGGCTGGGATTAGAGATAGAAATGCTTCTTGGGCCACCCCATGCCATGATTCTGCAGCACCAGGCCACTCTCCTGGACACCTCTAACCAGAATCTTGCCTGGCCCAAAGCGCAGTTCGGCAGTGCCAGGCTGCCAACTGACAGCCCTGCATTCCCACTGTATGAAATGCATTGACTTGAATAAGGAATTGGCTTTTGGGCTGAGATTATATTTAGAAATCCTTTTTGAGCCACTCCTTGACTTACCTCTGTGCTACCAGGGAACTCTCCTGGACATCTCTGACGAGAGACTTGCCCGGCCTAAAAGGTGGTTTGGCCGTTCCTGGCTGCTATTTGACAAGCCCCCCAGCCACTGTTCCAAGTATAACGGCTCGAATAAGGAACTGTTTTTTGGGCTGGGATTAGAGATGGAAGTCCTTGGTAGGCCACCCCACTTTGGCTCTGTGGCACTGGATGATTCTCCCAGGCATCCCCAACCATAGTACTGTCTGGCCCAAAGCGCAGTGTGGCTTCTGCCACACTGTCAACTCAGAGTACACCTCCCCACCCTGCCCCCAGCAACAGTACTAAGGACAATGGCTTGAACAGGGAACTCTTTTTGGGCTGGAATTAGAAATGGAAATCCTTCTTGGCCACCCCACACTATGACTCTGTGGCACTTGTGGACTCCCCCAGATACCCCTGACCAGTCTTGCTTGGCCCGGAGCGTGGTTTCTTCATGCCATGGTGCTAACTACAGCCCCCATATCCATTAACATAATAAAAGGCTTAGCCTGGCTGTCTCTGTCTGAATGTCTGTCCATAAAGCTTCAAGCCAGCTGCGCATGCACCCCCAGAGAGGGCGGGTGGCACATGCTGCACAGGCCCAAGTTTGCACCATTGCCGGGTAATTTTGGTGGTGGGGAACGTGTCCCAGTCATCTGAGCAGCCGGGCTGCCCGCCATCTTCCCGCCTGAGGGCCAATGGGGTCTCACGGTGGCCACCTGTCCTGGATGCCCCCTAGACAACCAGGAGGGATGGGAAGGGAGGCAGGCAGATGTGGGCCAGGCAGTCCCGAAGTGGCTGTGGCGGGAAGGAAGGGAGCAGGGTTGGACCTGAAGCAGCAGGGAGGGGGTGGGGGACTGAAGTGGGAGGGAGGAGGGGAGTGGAGTTGGACCCAAAATGGGGGGGGATGGGGGTGGCTGGGGGTCAGACTTGAAGCAGTGGGAGGGAGGTGCAGGTAGAGCGAGGTGGGGGAAGGGGGGGCATGGGGCCAGTCACAGGGCTCCGTACCCGCACCCTCCCCCCAACCCCCCGTCATTCTTGACAGGCAATTTGCTGGTAACTAAGCATATTGGCTTGAATAAGGAACTGGGTTGTGGCCTGAGATTATCACTGCAAATCCATTTTGGGCTACCCCACACTATGCCTCTGTGGCACTGGAGGACTCTCCTGGACACCCTTGACCATATTTTTGTCTGGCCCAAAGAACGCTCTGACCATGCCAGGCACCAATTTACTCACCATCTGCATGTGCTATTTACATTGCTACTAATAAGGAGCTGCCCTTCTGCTGGGTTCATAGGGCAAAACCCTCATGGAAACATTCCAGAACATGTCCCCACTACCAAGGAGCCTCCTGAAGAAATCTGGGCATATTCCCCTGCTCAATGCAATGCTTGCTTGAGTGTAAGCCGGCCAGACCTCTGCTCCAACGCGTGGTATTTAGCATGTGTCAGAGCAGACTTGATTAATCGAGTTTGCTGCCAGTCTGCTGAAGTGTGATAATTAGCGCACTCCAGCAGCCTCTGCATCACGTGTATTCACTGTGCCTGTGTTTTAAAATGGAAGCAGCAGTGCTTTAACTAAAGATCTTTGAACTAACACCCCCGCTGCCATTTTGAAGCGCAGGATGCTGAATACATGTGACACTGTGGGGACTCTAATTAGAGTGGCTCTCAGAGCCGTTCTATTAAAAGCACCCTTCTCCCCACCCCAAAGCATGTGTATAGAGACCCCTAGGGATTTTTCAATAGCATTTCAAATTTATGTACAACCACCACCCAGAAACTTAGTAAAATAACTTAAAGCTGGATATTGTTAGTAGGCAGCCTTGCATGGCCAAACTGTGCTCTGGGCCAGGCGGGACTGTGGTCATGGTTCTTTGGAACAGTCCCCCAGTGGCATTGCCACAAAATTTGGGGTAGCCCAAGTTTTGCCCCATAATCCCATCCTAATCTGACTGTTTAGGGCTCTGTATTTGATAAGAGATATTATTTTACATATAATTAGTACATACGCGTAGCTAATGAAATTCGGTCTCTTTAGGATGTGTAATTCATTAACAACAAGTTTTTATTGGGTCTAGATTAGCTTTGAAAAAGGAACCAGGAATAAGGAACCAACTTCAGCCGCATGCTCCATCCAGTAGCCATCTCTGAAGCTGGCACTTGGCCCCACCCCAACACCCCCATGATCCCAGGAGGCACTGCTCCATCCACATCCAGAATCAGATTAAGGTAATTCTAGGAGTGGCTCTAGAACCCCAAACCAGGAACCTAAAACCTGCAGATCACCACAGATACCACGATCTAGAACCTAGGTTTCAGGAAACCGGGAGGTTGGACAGCACAATCCCAGCCTAGAACCTCCAAGGTCTTGGAACCTTCCATAAGCGAGAACACGATCCCAAACCTAGAACCACAGGGAAGGCAGGGTCTAGAACCCACCAGGGACTTGGCATGGTGGGGTTGCTCTAGAACCTGTATAGCTCTATGCCCAGCTGGTCATACCTGTTCATTCCCCTCTCTGACCACCTGTCATTGTGCTCTAGAACAGTCATGGCTCTAGAATGCCACACGGACACAGATCCAGGTCCCCCCCCCCCCCCCAAAACTTCACTGGGTGAGAGGGCTGGGGCCAGCAGGGGGCAGGGCTCTCTCGTCATCATCGTCATGGTGCCCCACATAATGGCAGATGGTGTTATAGTCAAGGGTGACAACCCCGACATCTGGGAGCTGCACCAGTGCCTGGCCGTGGGCACCATCCCGCTGCAGGATATAGCCAACCTGTATTGGCGAAGTGGGAAGAGCATGATTTGCAGAGCATTCTAAGAAAGGAGGAGCCCACAAGCCCCTCTGTCAAAGCCAGGCTCACACCCCTCCGCCCACCAGTCACTCACCCTCCCAGCCTGATTCCCCAGCACCACCATGATGCGGTCGCTGACACCACGGGGGATCACTGTCTCCAAGGTTGCTGCCCGAAGCCCTGTGGGGGGGTGGGGGTGTTGTCATCTGAGACAGGGTGGAGCCAGCCTCACCAGGTTCTACCCACTTTCTTATTCTAGGCCCCCTCCCTGTCACCTACTCCAGTGCTTCTCAAACTATCTGATGTGGCAGACCGGCAATTTTTTTTCCAGCGGACCAGGGACCGGTGCCCAGTTCAGCCGGTGGCAGCAACTGTGTGTAACAGTGCTACACAAATGCGCGACTGGCTGTTTCTTTCTCTTTCCTCACCTCACACAACGTGACGTCACCTGGAGTGTTGGAACGTACAAACTGTGGCGCTATGACATATCAATGTTATGCTTCTGAAAATATATTTCTTTCTTTCCTGGCAACTCGCTGCAAACCGACACCAGTCTGTGGACCACCACTTTGAGAAGCACTGACCTAGTCCACCCACCACGTGTCACCTCCCAACTCCCACACTTGCCTGTCATCCCAGCCCCACCCACTCCATGGCCTCATCCCGTTAGTCATCTACTAGCCCCACCCCTGCCTCCTATTCCTACCCACTCCCTGATCTCACCTGCCAGTCATCTCCCAGCCCCACCCACCTGGCATCAATTACCAGCACCATCCCTTGCATCTAGCCCCACCCACTCCCTGGGCAAGTCCCCTAGTCCCACCCATTTCCTGGTCCCGCCCTCTTGTCCCCAAGCTCCTCCCCACATCCTCTAGCCCCATCCACCTCCAACCCACACCCCTGCTAGTCAACCCCCCAACCCCCTCCCCAACAGGGTCAAGCCAATAAACTGAGCAGAAGTACCTATTGCCCCTCCCCGTTACTCACCCTCCAAGACCCGCCCGTCATCAGTGCGACAGACACAGGCTCCACCTCCCAGCACGTCCTCTACCACCATCTACAGAGAAGTGGAAAGAGACATGGGCAGGGGAAGGGCTGTCTCCCCCTCCAAGGGAGGGTTAAGAGACAGGGCTAAGGGATAAGAGAAGGGGGCGTTTACCTTTGTGTTGTAGTATTTGCCTCCCTTGTAGGCATGATCGATACATCGGACCCGCAGATCCCGGCGTAGCCAGCAGGGAGTGCCATCACTCCGGGCCTGCTTGGCTAGCCTGCAGAGGAAGGAGCAGAGTCATCAGTCAGGGGGTGGGGTCTGGACCCATGTCTGAGTTTGCTGCTGGCCCATTCTCACCCAGAGATGGTTGCATCTCAACCCTCTCCGTGGGGTGTTACTCTCAGATGTTCAGCCCCGAACTGAACCCATTTCATTCTTCTTTGCAGGTCATTATACTCAGCTGCCCCACCCTAGAGCTGGCTCCATCTAAGCCTTCTCCACAGTATATTCTACTCAGCCATTCCTCCCCAGAATTGGATGCATGTCAGCCCTCTCTGTGAGGTGTTATACTAAGCCATTCCATCCCAGAGTTGGCTGCATCTCAGTCTTCTCTGTATGGTTTTAAACTCAGTTCTTCCACCCCAGAAATGGCCACATCTTACCTTCCTTTCTGGGGATTATACTGAGCTGCTCCACCCCAAAGCTACATCCCCGTCTTTTCTATATGGCGTTAGAATCAGCAATTCTGCACCAGAAATGGCCACACCTCATGTCCTCTCTCTAGACTGTTATAGTCAGCCATTTGGCTCCAGAACTGGGCCCATTTCAGCCCTCTGTGCAGGGCATTATACTCAGCTGCCCCACCCCAGAGCTGGCTGCATCTAAGCCTTCTCCACATGGCGATATACTCAGCCTTTTCTCCCCAGAACTGCCTGCAACTCAGTCCCCTCTATAGTGTTATAGAGCTGGCCTTGTTGCCAGACCCAATCCATACCTCTGCAGCTCCACCCCCTGCTTCCTCTTCTGCCCAGGCTCCTCCTTCCTATGCTGGGGGAGCCCAGCATTTGGGTGGGTAGTGAGCCCATTCCTTTGCTGCTCCTCTTCCTCTTTGTGGGCTTTGCTGAGACAACCTGGTGAGATTTTGGGGGGTATTAGAAAGCTGGGGGTGGGGTGGGGTGGGGTGGGGTGAAGCCAGCTGGAAAGAGGGGGAGTCACATGACTCACTGAGGTCCTTGCCCAGTCGCTTGTACTCCTTCCAGGTCACAGATTGCAGGCTGTGCTGGCTAAGGGTCACTGTCTGGCCCCCCAGTGCCAGCTTCACCATTGCTCTGGCATTATCGGGGTCCAGCCCCTCGATCTGGGGTCATAGGAGGAAGCACAGGTGAGACTGGGAAGGGTCTTTCCTCAAGCACCCAGAGAACCCAGGTGTCTGGGCTCCCAGCCCCTTTAGCTCCCATTTTCATCAGCCAAATGTTGCCTGCCCAGAGAACCCAGGCATTAGGGTTACCAGTCCTTCAGCAAATTCCTCTGCTAAGACTGGGGTAGAACCCAGGTGTCTGGGCTGCCAACCTCACCCTGCTCCAAGCCACCAGGTGTCTGGGCTCCTGGGCCCTCCTAGCAGCCCCTGTTTCTCTCCCAGAGCCAGATGGAACCCAGACATCTGGGCTCAGCCCCCCAGCCCTGGAACAGGGAAAGAACCCAGGCTCCCATTCAACCATTAATCCCCCTTCCCTCCAGCCAGAATGGAACTCAGGTGTCCAATCTCCAGCCTACCCCCTTCCCCCAAACTGGGATAGAAAAAAAGTGCCCAGGTCCCAGCCAACCCCTTCCCTCCAGCCAGGATGGAACCCAGGCATCTAGGCCCCTAGCTGCCCATCCTGGCTGGGTGGGAGGAATGGAAACCAGACATCTGGGTTCCCAGGCCCAGCCCCCCCCCCCCCCCCCCACACACACACACACACACTTCCCCACACCTAGGATGGAACCCAGACATCCAGGTGCCCAGCCCCACTTACTCTTCCCCCAAAGACAGGACAGAACCCAGGTCCCAGTCAACCCCACCTGGGTTCTGTCCTGGGGTAGAACACAGCATCTGGGTGGACACTCACCTTGCCATACAGGCCCTGATGAGGGCCAGCCTGGATGAGAACGCTGCCCCTTGCTGCCAGCCCCAGGGGCTCCTCCCCATTCCCCTCCTCAGGGGGCTCTATGCCCAGTGGAGAGAATGGCAGGGGGGCCTGGGCAGCCCCCAGGCCCAGTCCCTTGGGACGCAACTCATGTTCTAGTGGCTTCACAGCCCTGAGGGAAGGATGGGACAAGAAGGGATTACGTGGCACCCCTAGTGCCTCCCATGGTACTGACCCCTGTGCACTCCTCCCCCACACCATGACCTCTGATCCCACCCAGACAGTTCCCCTGAACTTCAACCCCAGAAGCAGAAAGAAGATTCTACGCATCGTCCCTTTCTGACCTTCTCCCCAGGGTCACTTCTGGACCTCGGAAAGTGGTTGTACCCAAAATTCTCTCTGGCGTCCCCCAGTTGGACCTCTGATGTCACAGGGCAGCCTCTGACCATACTCACAATCCTCTCTACCATATCCCACCTTGATCTCTGATTGTACCCACAACCCTCCAACACCATGCTGTACCCCTCGTTGCCCTGCTCCCTCCCCTCTGACCCTTGACCTTCCCAACTGCCATGACCTTTGCCCCCAGGGTCACTCACTGCTTGAAGGTATGGCCGATGCCCTCGCCCTCCTTCCAACCCATCCCCCGCAGCATGGCCAGACCATAGGCCTCCACTGGCACCTCTTCATAGTCTGCCTCTGTGGCCTGGGGGGCAAAAGGGATACATCAGGCCACTGGGGTGGGGATACTGTGGGGAGGAGGGAGTTCTCTGGGAGCTGGGGCCCAGAAGCGCAAGCTCTCCCCCTGCATGAGGCAGCTGGAGGCAAGGAGTGTGAGGGATGCGAGGCCAGCTGGGCCTGAGGGAGGGGGAAAGGGAGAGGTCAGAGTTGGACACCTGGGTTCTCTGAGAGGGAAGTGGGAGCCAGGGAGGGTAGTCAGGGAGAGTCTAGGAGCCTGGACACCTGGGTTCTCTGGAAGTGGAGTTAGAGCAGGGAGCAGTGTCAGAAACCTAGACATGTGGATTCTGCCCCTACGTGGGTCACCTGGGCCCAACAGGGGCAGAGAGGGGGGAATATTGGGCCAGCTGAGCTGGGGGGCAGGAAGGGATCAGAGCCAAACACCTGGGTTCTCTAGAAGTGGAGTAACGGCTGGATGGGGTTACAGCAGGGGGACCTCAGTTCCCTGACACCTGGGTTCTTTAGATTGGGAGTGGGAACTGGGAGTTCATGAGCTGGGATACCTGGGTTCTGCCCCTGCATGGGCCAGCTGGGGGCAGGAGGTGGGTGGGGGAAATACAGAGCTGAACCTGGAGATTCCCTTACCGACTCAGGGCGCAGACTGACGTCCACGTGATCGCTGTCCTCGTAGCCACTAAGTACCCTGTTCTGGACTAGCATGGGAATGGTTCGAGCCAGGGAAGCCTCAGCACCAGCCTCCCAAACTTCCAGCGCCCGCTGCGACTCTGCAAGGTACAGGGGAAGTATCAGAGCTAGATGCATGGATTCTTTGGGAGGGAGATGGAGCTAGGCATTTAGAGCAGGGAAGACTGGGAACCCAGGTATCTGAGTTCTCTGGAAGGAGTGGGGGCTGGGAACCTGGACACATGAGTTCTCCCCCAGCTCTGGCAGGGCATCTGGGGTGGTGGGGAGTCTGGACATTTGGGTTCTGCTTTTGAGTGGGCCAATGCAAGGGAAGCCTTTAGTTGACAAAATTAGCACTTTTTGGGGGGAAGCGGGAGGGTGAAGGGGCCACATCTAGCACCCTGGACACCTGGGTTCTCCCCCATTTCTGGTAATTAGAATGAACAAATACAGAATAAGAAAAAGCATGAAGGGGTGGGGAGCCTGTATGTGTGGGTTCTCTTTCTGCTCAAGCATCAGGCTGGGAATGATGGGGAGCCCAGACACCTGGGTTCCCGATGCCCACTCACCCTCAATGATCTCCCGAATGGCCTGACCCTCAACCCTGTCCCTGCCAACAGGGTCTGGAGAAGCCTCGCCCGCTGGCCGCTTCCACTGGTTCGCCCGGATCAGGGGAATGACAAGTGCTGAGGGGGGCCGTGGGGCCAGGCAGACACTGTGGGGAGACAGCTTTCTGATGCCCCACCCCTCACAGCCTGAGGCCCCAGCCCTTTCTCTGCACATGCCCCCATCTCCACTACACTTGATCAGAGCCTTCAAGAGGCCGAGAAGAGATTTAACCATGCTCCTTTCCACTTCCTAGGCCCTGCCCCCTCCATCAAGATCCCCTCCCCAGTAGCCACACCTCAATGCCCCACAACCTCCCCAGATGATCACGCCCCAAAACCCTATAACCCCACAGAGGCCGACCCCCTCATCCATTGACCAGCCCCTTATCTTAATTCCAACCCCTGCTCTCTGGGGCCACGCCCCTTCCCCAACCCACGCCTCCAGCCTGCCCCTCTTCCTTACCCCGCCCCCTGCCCTAAGTGTACACGCCCTTTCGCCTCTGCAGGCATGCACTGTACGCACCATGGCTCAGATGCGCAGTGCACACCTACTTTTTCCTCGGTGCACGCGTTCTGATCTAACCCCTCTGCGAGGCAAGCACGCGGGGCAACCTAAGCTTCCACATTAAGCATGCTTCCAAAGACACCCAGCCTCTTCTCCTTCCTCCCGTGTTCATGCTCAATACAGCTCGCGCATGCGCCATTCCGCTTCTCTACCCCGCCCCCAGGGGTACCTCTGGAGCTCCCGGTCCTCCATAGCGCGCACGAAGTCTGGTTCCGGCACGTGTTCGGTGGCGTCAGGCTCCGCGCAGGGTCCCGACCCGGGACCGGGCAGCCGCCTCCGTCCAGCGGCGGTGCGTGTAAACCCGAACGACACTGGTCCCGCTCCGCCAGCCGCCGGCGCCGCCATCTTGCCGCACCCGCAGTCGCCGCCGCAGGACATCATGGGAGTCGTAGTCTCATCCTCGGAGCTGGCCCTAACTGGACGCAGTAAGGTTTCATGGGAATTGTAGTCCTCTCAGAGCCACGGCCCTCCAGTCGCGCCCGGAAACGCCACCGAAAAGTATCATGAGCGCGGTACAGCCGACTCACAGCGGCCATCATTGCCTCGCCTGGGGTTTGCGGTACACGGAATCATGGGTGTTGGAGTCCCCCTCTACTAACAGGCATTTCGAAGAGACAGGAAGGGTTGCCTGAATCTCCCATCATGCTCTGGGATCTTTGACGTAACATTGACAGCATGCATTGGGGCTCCAGGCTAGAGTTACCAGCATGCACTGGAGTAGCCTACAGGTCCCAACCTGCCCTGAGAACTGCTCCCCCACCCCTCCAGCTTTGGGGAAGGGGAGCTGGGAGAGGGCTAGGGAGAGAACCCAGGTGTCCTAGCTCCCAGACCCATTTTGTTTAGCCACCAGACCACCCTCCGCCCCTCACTTCCTTTCATTTTGGGATGAGCACAGATTAGCTGCCCTGCCACCTAAGTATCCATCCCTCCGAAAAACTCCACCCTCCCTAGCAGCCTAGCCACAGGGAGCAAGAGGACAGTTACCTGGGCAGCGGCCCTGTTGCCTTGGCAACCCCCCCACCCCACCACCTGCAGCCTGGGTACCCAGCAGGGGATGGAGATGGAGGGCTTTTGCACAGGGCTGATCCCAAGGCTTCCCCCCCACCACCAACACTGGCCTATGGCAGATGGGATAGGATAACCTGCTGGTTGGACTTGGATTGTCAAAGTTGGGGGGCTGCAAATTGGGAGTGATGGAAGGGGCTGTGGGTCAGGAGTGAGGAGCACTGTGGGAAGGGTGGCCTCACCAGAGCTGGGGGCAGGGCTGTAGGGGGTAAAACGCGGCTTGCTTATGCTCTTCACCCCAGATCTGGCTGTATCTGAACACTTTTTTTTCTCCTTCCACTCTAAAGGCCTACAGGGACTCCCAAGAAGACTCCCCCACCCAACACTCATCTTGGGGCTCTAACAGAAGGCCCCCAATTGCACCATGGGGGGTCCCAGACCTCAGCCCCATAACTGGGGCTCAGAGAGGGGTGAGGCCTATGGAATCAGGTGAGTCACTGAGGGGCAGGTGTCACAGGGCAGGAGTGATGGGCACCCCAGGGCTATGGTGCAGAGGTTCCAGGACAGGAATGGGAGGCACCATAGAGCTTATGTGCGGGGCTGCAGATTGGGAGGGAGGAGAACTTTTATCTACCTCTTCTCCACAGCTGCAGCACCCCGTGGAGCCCCCCAGAGGTCAGAGTTCCCATGGCAGGGTCGATCACAACTACAGGAGGTAAGTGTAGGGGACCAGGAGTGGCAGCAGGGGACATCATGTGGGGCTCTGATAACCTGGAGCAATGGATGACACTCTGGGACTATAGTCCCCCTCCAGATCACTAGGAGGTGACATGCAGAGCTGTATCTCCCTCTTTAGGCTATTAGGGGATGCCGCATGGAGCTGTATTTTCTCCCCAGGCCATTAGGGGTTGCCATAGATCTCTCTATCCAGGCCATGGGGGAAGCTGTGTGGGGCTATATCTTCTCTTCTAAGCCACTAGGGCAGTGCTTCCCAAACTTTTCCTCAGCATGACCCCATTTCCTCATCATGGCCCCTCACTCTCAACTCACAGCACACACCCCCCTTGGGTGCCCCTCAATCCTGACCCACAGCTCCCTGGCTTTGCTGGTGCTCCTCATTCCCCATCTGCAGCCCCCCACTCTCCCCAGGTGCCCCAGGGACAGTGCCCTCACCTTAGCAGTGCCTGAGTTCTGTCTACCACCTGAAGGAAGCAGCAGCTGCTAAGGCCAGAGCGTGAAGCCCGGCTCCCTGCCCTCCATCCCTGTCCCCGACCCCACAGGTGGTACAGCCAGAGTAGAGCCCATGGGGGTGGGAAGATGTGGGCTGCAGCTTGGGACTCGCTGCCCTGCTGCCTTTCCCCCAGGCCTCTGCAGCCCGGCAGGCAGGACCTGGGAGAGAATGCCACGCTGCAACCCCATCTACTGATGTTGCGACCCTATTTGGGATCACAACTCACAGTTTGGGATCTGCTGAAGTAGGGAGTGCTGTATAGGCCTGTATCTCCCCCTCCAGGCCACTGGAGGATGCTGTACATGGCCAGATTCTTCCCTCACCCCCTCCAATGTTCAGAGCTGCATTTTGCCTCCAGGCCACTAGGGGATACTGTGCAGTGTTGCATCTCCCCCACTGTGGCATTCAAGGGTACAATATAGGGTTGTATCTCCCCTTCCAGGCCACTTAGGTGGGGTGCTATGTAGGGCTGTATCTCCCCTCTGGGGCATCAGGGTGCACCATTTAGGGCTGCATTTCCCTCTTCAGGCAGTTCCAGCTACAGCTCGGGGGCGTGTGGGACTAAATATACTTCCCAGGTCACTTGGGGATGCTGTACAGGGCCATGGTTCTCCCCCCAGGGAAACTGGGGGGGGGGTGTTGGCAGCTATGTCTCATTAACACCTGGCTCTCCACCCTGCAGTGAATGTGGTGGTGGTGGTAGTGGACGGGAGCTGGGTGCTGCAATACAGCCACCAAGGGGTGCTCCACCCACCTTCCCTATTAGCCTGCTGCCCCCACCCCTGCCTGGGGGGCAGGACCACAAGCAAGGAGGTGGGGGAGGGGGTTAGCACCTGCCACTGCCCCTGCCCCACCACTCCCCAGGGGTCACTGGCATCAGGGCAGGGGGCACTCAGGGGGGACAGATCTGGGACCTCCAGTGCTGCCCCCTGCTGGGCAAGGCAAATGAGACTGGCAGTGGCCTGCTGTTCATTCAGTGCCCAGGTCAGGAGCTGGGGGCAATGAGGGAGGGTAATAGGTGCGGGGGCATAGGGATAAGGGGTGAGGAGTGTGGGGGCTGTGATCAGGGCATAGGGATGGGTCTAAAGCTAGTGGCAGGGAATGGGGGTGAGGGAGGAGATTCAGGGGGCTAAGGGTTGGGGGAAAGTTTAAGATTAAGGGATGGGGCATTGGGTGATGAAGGATGAGGAGAGACTAAAGTAAGGGGAAGGGTATTTGGTTAGAGGAAGAGCTAAGGCTAGGGGAGGGGCACGGGGGAAGCTAAGGTTGGGGGAGGGGCAGTGGGGTGGGGAAGGGACTAAGCCTGGGGCCAGGGCATGGGGTTTGATGGAGGAGTTAAAACTAAGGAAAATGCATGGGAGTAGGGCTAAGAGGGCGAGGGTATTGGGGTAGGGAGTGGGAGAGGGTCATGTGGGTGTGGGAGGACTGTGGGGTGGGGCTAAGGCTGTAGGGGAGGGGCAAAGAGTGGAGCTAAAGCTGGGCAGGGACAGGCCCTAGAGCAGGAGAGGGGCAAGATGGCTGTAGAGGTATCTCTGAGGGTCCGTTACTCCACTAACCCCTACTTTCTCCCCCAGGCCCCAGGAACCTGCCACCATGGTCAGCTGCTGGCCCCCTCTGCCTGGGCTCAGGGGGTGCTGAGGAACTTGCTGTGACCAGCTTTGTGGGGCCTGAACCCCAGGACATCCCGCTTAGTACCCTCTGCAGGCCTTACCCCCCAGGGGGCACTGGTGTGGCAACCAGGCCCTGCCCCCGCACTGGTGAGTGGGAGCAGGGGTTGTCTGGTGCCTAAGGGGTTAACTCCTCACCCCTAGCTGTTATCAGCTGCTGCCTGGCACCACCTGTCTGCCCCTGGGTCCCTTTAGCCAAGGTCAGTCTGTTTGGCTTGGTTTTAGGAGGGACTCACAGCCACTCAGGGCCTAATAGCTCCTGCCCCTCTGAACACCACCATGGTTGCCTGTACCTAAGCTTTGCTATGGGGCTGGACATGTAATTATTTCTAGAGGCCTGGAGGGAGCAGATATTGAGTAAGGGTGGGACTGGGGTTTTGGGGAGGGGTTCCTGACGGGGTGGGGCAGGCACCCCCAGCATGCTGGGCGTGGTATGAAGGTGGGAAAGGAGCATGTTGGGGTACACATACACACCCCCATGATGGGGTGTGCACACAAACACCCACACACCACCTTATTCTTCCCTCCCCACCACAGGCTCCTCCACCAGTGACTTGGATGGGCCTGATACTGATGTGAGGCCTAAGATTGGGGGTTCCCACCCCCTACAACCCCAGGTACTGGAGGGAGTGGGGATATTGATGGAGGAGGGGGGACATGGAATGGGCAGGGATCAGGGAAGGGAATGGGGGGTTTGTCTGGGTAGTGTAGGGGAAGTGGGGAAGGTGGGGTGGAGTATCCCTTTGACCCTGCCTCTCTCCCCCTGCAGATGCTAGCGCCTCCCCCTTTCTTGGTGGAACTGGCACCGGGCCCCCGAGGCTTTGGGCTGAGCCTATGTGGGGGCCATGACCGCGGCTGTGGCCTCTACATCTGTGCGCTACTGGAGTGGGGGCCAGCCCAGCACTGTGGATGCATCCAGGCAGTGTTCTCCCACACCCAGGGATCAAATCCCAGGGATCACCCCCCCCCACATACAGCCATTGGAGATGATACAGCACATTGGGACCGTTCTATACGCTTATAAGAGATGGTACAACCCATACAGGCTCCTTTGTATACTGAGGGGTGATGGTACATACAACCCATAGGGCTCCTTACACCTAGAGGAGATGGTGCAGCCTGTATGGGCCTCCTATACACCTGGGGGAGATGGTACTGCCTAACCGAACTCTTCCTATGCATTCAAAGGAAACGCAACAGCCCACAGGGTGTTGCCCCCCCCATACACCCAGGAGAGATGGTACAGCCCATATCCCCCCACTGCACCTAGAGGAGATGGAACAGTCCACAGGAACCCTGCTGTACACATAAGAAAGGTGGTACAACCCATAGGGTGTCGTCCCCCCCATTACCCTTAGGGAAGATGGTACAGCTCATAGGGACCCCCATATAACCAGATGAGATGGTACAACCCACAAGGGCCTTTTCCATAGGTAGGAAGGCGTGTA
>NW_005842545.1:614445-625887 GCF_000455745.1 Alligator sinensis
AGCAGAGAGAGCTCTGTGCATTTGCAGCGGGCACTATGGAAGTGGGGGGAGTCCTATGGGGGTGGGGCTTAGGCAAGGGGGTTGTTGTGGAGGGTTGGGGTGCTGGGGCACCCCCCCCAGTGGTTCCATGGGATCGTCACAGCCCGTTGCCTTCCCCAGGTAAGTGACCAGGTGGTGGAGATTAATGGGGTGCCGGCCCAGAGTCTGACACACACCCAAGCCCTGGACTGGATCCGCTGGGGAGGGCCCCACCTCCGTCTCGTCCTGCACCGTGGCAATGGCCTTGTCCCCACACATGGTAAGCAACCCTTTCCCTTTCGCAACAGATTGATACAACCCAAAAGAAACCCCTTTATACATGGAGGGGAGATGATATGGCTCCCAAAAACTCTTTTTCTATATACTCAGGGAAGATGACACAGTCTTCAGGGATTCCCTCTTATACTCAGCTGATACGGTACAATCCATAGGATGTCCTCATAGATTTCTTAGACATTAGGGCTGGAAGGTACCTTGTAAGATCATCAGGTTCAGCCCCTGCCCAAGGGGCAGGAAGTCAGCTAGGATCAAGGGATCCCAGCAAGATAAATGTCCAAATGTTTCTTGGAAGTGTCCAGAGTAGATGCTTGCATCACCTCTGGGGGGAGTCTGTTCCAGGCCTTGGGGGCTCGGACTTTAAAGAAGTTTGTCCAGCCTAAAACAGTCTTGCAGCAGTTTGTGACCGTTGGACCCTGTCATCCCCTGGGGTGCTCTGGTGAACAAGCTTTCCCCCAGATCATGATGCACACCCCTTTTGTACTTATAGACTGCCACCAAGTCACCTCTGAGCCTGTGCTTCTCCAGGCTGAAGAGTCCCAGAGCTCAGAGCCTCTTTTCATAAGGCCTGTTCTCTTGCCCTCTGATCATGTGTGTGGCTCTCCTCTGGACTCTTCCAAGCTTCTCCACATCCTTCCTAAATTGTGGAGCACAGAATTGGATGCAGTACTCCAGCTGCAGCCTCACCAAGGCTGAGTACAGTGGGAGGATGACATCCTGGGTCTTGCTCAAGATGCATCAGTAAATGCAAGCCAGAGTTTTGTTTGCTTTGCCAGCTGCGATATTGCATTGGTGGCTCATATTCATTTTGTGGCCAATCATGATCCCCAAGTCTCTTTCCTCATAGATTCAGGGGCCACAGTACAGTCCACAGTACCCAGAATAAACAATATAGCCAGTTTTTCTCTTGTACACCGTGCAGAGATGGTATGATCCGTGGGGACCGCCACACCTCTTTAATGCAATGGGGAGATAGTACAGTCCATAGTGATGCCCTCCCCAAAAAGCCCAGGAGAGATGGTAGAGCCCACAAGTCCCCCTGTACCCGGGGGGATGATACAGCCCACAAGAACCCAGTATAAAGACACCTCTCTACCCCCAAGGCACCTTGGGAAACCCCCCCTCCCCCCACTCCCTTCCCTTCCCTTCCCCTTCCAGTTTGGTGATGGGGGATCTGGGTTCAGAATTTATCCAATTCCTCTCCTCTCCCTCATCACTGCCCCCATGCTTCCCCATGGCCCCTGCCTGCCCCTCCCTCCACAGTGCCCAGGTGTGACCCTCTTGCAGCGACTGGGTTTGGACACTTGGCGCTCTGCGTCACCACCTCCTCCCAGGGGGAGCCTTGCTTCTGCCTCATAGGACACTGAGAGTGCCAGTGGTGGGTGCTCCCCCAGGATACCCTGGAGTGTGTGTGTGGTACCTTCCCTGCCCCCCAGGGACCAGGGCAATGAGAGTTTTCAACCCTTCTCCCCCCACCAGTGGACCAAGGCAATGGAACATTCCACACCAACCCCCTATGGACCTGGGTATTGGGACCTTCCATTCCTCCCCAGTGGACCTAGGATAGTGGGACCTTCCATACCCCCCCATCTTCCCCTTCAGGGCATTGAGACTTTAACAACAACAACAACCCCCCCGCCCCCCCCCCACCTGCCATGGGAAGAGGGTTTTGGTTTTTTGTGGGGGGGCTGAAACTATTTTCAGGAGAGTCCCTCAGGGGTGGGAGTGGGGTGAACTGTGTTTATGGGTATCTCTTCTCCTAACCTCCCTTGTCTGTCTTTCCCCCGTAGACCATGAGCTCAGTCCTCCCCAGCCTGACCTGACACCTCGAGCTTGACCACCACCATGGGAAGGACCTGATTCTGGACATGGGGACCAGGCCCCAAAGCAGGGAACAAGGTTGCCAGTGGGCTAGTCAGCTCCCCCTATGGGGCCCTGGCTGGTACCCAGCAAGGAGTGTCTGTACCAGGCCCTGTGGGGGGGCCGAGGTGAAGAGGCAGAGCTAAGACAGGCCCTTCCCCCTCATCATGTGGAATATTCTCGGTGCCTGGGGGCATCCACCCACAACAGAGGGTGATGGTGCAGCCTGGCCCCACTATCTGAGCTATGCAATGGTATCTTCCCTTCTATCCCTGGTTTAGGCAGTAGAATCTGCCATTTCTTATTTCCCCTCTGAGTGCAATGGTATGTTCCATTTTCTATCCCTTTCCCTAGTTGGACTGTGCAATGGTGTCTTCTGTTAACCATCTACCCCAGACTTGTCTTTTATAATAGAACCTTCTGCCTCACTCTTTCTGGACACCCTCATTGGCCTGTGGTATCTTCCATTTCCTATTTCCAGCCAGCTAGGTTGGAGGTTTGACAATTCACACCCCAAGTCGGGACAGTAGTGGTACAGGCAGCCCTCAGATATAGGACGCCATCGGTTTCTGAAAACTGCATCTTAAGTTGAAATATCGTAAGTTGGAACCAATTTCCCCTTAGGAACAATGTTTATAAAAGGGGGATTGGTTTCTTTAGGACGCTAGACACAGCTGCGTCCAGCTGGTAAGCCCTTTGTTAGGGGGGGAGGTGCGGGAACGGATCAACACCTTGCTGCAAGGGAGGGATTGGAGCTGGGGCAAGCGCTGCTCAGCTGGGGCGGCGGGCATGGGAAGGGGCTGGGGCTGCTCCTACTGCTGTGCGCTGCTGATCCAGGAGCTGCTCATCTGGCGGCTTGTCCAGTGGTTCTCACTGCTGCTCCTGCCTCCAGTTTAGGAGGGCATGTTGGGGGGAGCACGTGTCCCCAGATCTATGCCGGGTGGGCAGGGCTGGGGCTGCACTCCGGGGGGGTGGTGGAAGGCACTGGGAGTGGGGGCTATGCCCTTCTGCCCCTCTGGGTCAGGGCAGAGCCACTGTGCTGCCTCTGGATAAAGTGGCGCACAGCGGTGGGAGCTGCCCTGGCCTCCCTGTGGCTCCCAGACAAACTGGCTTTGTCCTGTGCCCCCCTCTGCCCCACCCTGGCAGGGTGAGAGGCGGTACGGCATGGCAGGGGCTACACCAGGCTGTGCACTGGATGGGCAGCAGGGGCTACAGCAAATTTTAGAGTGGTTGCAGCCTGCCCCCATAGCCATTACCCCACCCCAATCTGGGAGCACACAACCCCCTCATGCCCTGCCAGCACTCACCCCACCAGGGCAGCAGGGGAGGAGGGGGTATGGGACGAAGCCACCACTTGTCCAGGAGGCGCAGGGAGGCCAGGGCGGCTCCGGCGCCTGCGTGCTTGTCCAGAGGCGGCAGCTCAGCAGCTCTGTCCTGCCCCAGCGGGGCGAGTGGCAGGAGGGCATAGCCCCTGCTCCCAGCACCTTCTGCTGCCCGACCCCAGCACAGCCCCGGCCTTGCCCACCCCACGGGGATCTGGGGGCACACCCCCTCCCATGCGCTCCTGGGCTGGCAGCACACAGTGGCGGGAGCCACCTTAACCCAGCCCCAATCCCTCCCTCGCTGTGGGGGCATTGATCTGCCCCCCTCACACCTCTTCCCTCCCCCCCCCCCCCCCAAGGGATTTACCAGCTGGAGGTAGCTGTCTAGCATCATAAAGTCGAAACCCACATCAGAACCTCAAAACAGGGTGTACATTTATAAAGGTTGTAAGTGCCATTCATTGTAACTCAAAGTCATTAGTCAAGGACTGCCTGTATTGTCTATTCTATTCTGGTCTACATAATGGTATGTTCCATTTCCTTCCCTTCCTTGCCAAAGGGCTATGGAATAATCCAGTCTGGGCTGTTACCCCTATATGGATCACTCAATGGTACCTTCCCTTCTGCCCCTTTGCAAAGTTCTCCCCATCTGACCTTTGCAATGACTTTCTATTTTCTTGTACCCCACCCATTATGTGCAGTCTCTGGTTGGATTAGATAATTTCTTGAGGTCCCTTCCAGTCTTACTTTTCTATGATAGTGGTACCAGCCATCCCTTCTCCTGTGGCTACAGAAATATGTTGCATTCCCCCCCCCCTTGCCTCATACAGACAATGCAGTAGTACAAGCCAATTTACTTTCCCCCTTTTGTTAATGGTATTTTCCAATCTGTTCCATATCCCCGCAGACCCACACCTGGGTTCTATAGGCTTGTCCAATTCCTCCTATCCCTCGTATTCAGAGTGGAATGGTTTGGTCCACTGTTCTGCAGGCCCCCCCACCTCAGTCGTAATGGTACAGTCCACTGACCTGAGCTTGGAGATGGAGGAAAATAGACTGGTCCATTAAAAAAAAAAGGGGGAATTCTATCCTGAAACCAAACCATTCTATAAAGGCAGGGAGGATAAGAGCTGCTCCCCACCCTCCTAGCTAAAGTTGTGAATGGACCCATCCATCCACAGCAGCAGGAGGGGATGAAATGTTCCATGTATACCAAGGGGGGAGGGGTGCTTTATCCTGCCCAGCCTGGAACAAACAGTTGCCCTAAGAGGGGGCTTTCTTGAAGGGGCAGATTCATTAGGGCACTGAGCGGGCAGGCTATCCTGGAGGAGGGAGCTCCTATCCAGAGTCATTTCTGGGCCATTCCACTCCAGCAGATTATTTCTTTTTGGCAGGGAGGGAGAAAGGACCATACTCCATGAAACTAACCAGAGATTGATCGATACCACAAAGGGGGCCATCCTGGGTGAAACCATTCCATTGGGAGAGGGGACGAAATGCTCTGGGGCCTGAGATGCCTCAGTTGCCTTGGTTACGGTCTCTATGGAGACCGTCTGTATCTAAGCGGCCAGGATTTGATGCTTCCAGCCACAATTAAAATCAGAGCTGTTTTCCGTAGCGTTGCCTGGGTCATTCCAGCATGCACTCCATCCTGCAGTCCCAGCCCCGAGGCAATTCCTCACCCTTGAGCAGGAAGGAATCAATCAGAGCCCACCCTGCCAGCTTGGGCCCGCCCCCCACGGTGCCAATGGAAAGGGGGTGGAGTCATGAGAAGGAAGTGGAATGGTATCGTGAGAAGTCAGTGGAGGAGCGCCATCTTGGAAAGGGGAAAAAGTTCGCTTTGGAAGAAGGCATCTTGGAATGAGAGGACTGCAGAGAAAACCTATGGGGGCGGTTATTTGGAGAGGTGACAAGGGCGACGCCATATTCAAGAGTGGGAGGGGGGCGAGCAGGGAAGAGAGAAAGAAAACATCGTAGGCGTCGCCATCTTGGAATAAAGCTGCAGTCGCCGTCTTAGTGTCAGGAGTCACCTGCGAGGGTGAACAGGGTATCTCCCTCCTCTCTTCAAGCCGGACACCTGCGTTCCCCTCCCAAGCCTGGCCTATCTCATGGACTCCAAGCAACCGAGTATCTCCAAAACACTCCCTGGAACGGAGCACAGGCGTACCGGCTCTCACCGCGCAGGGAACCCAGGCATCCCAGACCGAACCCAGATCCCGCCCCCGACTTCAAACACAATGGTCAGAGCTAGACTGGAGGTAGGGGGATTCCCACCTTCCCTACCCAGGCGCATGCGCAATGCTAGGTGGGCGGAGCTTCGATCCAGGCTGGCTCCACCCTTTAAAGCCGGCAGCACCAGGAGAGGGACCGAGAAGCTCAGGTATCGACTCCTTTCCTCGCCTCTCTCCCACCGCTAGCGTACACTGGGAGGAGCCGGCAGTGAATTTCCCCCGGCAGTCTGCACACTCTTCCACCTCTTACGAGCCCCGCCCTTCCCTTGGCACTGCGGGGGGCGGGGCCCTAAGCGAGGGGGCAGGGCTTGGCGAGGTGGGGCAGTGAGGGGACGGGCGTTGGCAGGGGAACGGTCATGGAGGGAGCGGGGCTTTGTGAAGGGCATATGGCAAAGGGCGGGATTTAGGGAAGAGGGAAGGTTGGGGTTGGGTTTCGAAAGCGAGGAGCAGTCGGAAAGTGCGGGGCTTGTGCGGGTGTCTCGGGCGGGGCTTGGTGGGTGGAGCCTGTTTCCTTGGAGATGAGGGAGGGAGACGGGGTGGGACTCCCAAGTGAGGCCCCGCCTGTGGTATTAACCCCTTCCTTCCTGCCCCCAGCTCACCTGAGCACCCACCTGCAGCAAGGTGGGGCATGGCAGCCGTGTGGCAGCAGGTGCTGGCTGTGGACGCAAGGTGAGTGGCGGCTGGGTACAACAGGCCAGAATGTGGCTAGCTCTGGGGAGGAAGAGCTGAGTAGAACAGTGGTTGCCACTAGCTCAGGGGAAACAACAGCCCAGTATAACGATAACTGCGGCTGCTTGCGGGGAGGGGAGGTGTGACAGGCTAGGTGTGACAGGCCAGAATGTGGCCAGCTCTGTGGGGGGAACAGCCCAGTATAACAGTGGTTGCAGCCAGTTCTGAGGGAGATGGCCTGGTATAACAGGCGAACAGCCAAATGTAACTCCAGCTCCCCTGCAGGTACAACGCCTACCGGACACCAGGGTTCCCCCAGTTCCGCACCCAGTACATCCGGCGCCGGAGCCAACTGCTGCGGGAGAACGCCAAGGCTGGATTTGAGGCAGGACCACGGCGCCGATACCTCCGGTTGCGTGCCCAGCTCTTGGCCCAACGCTACGGGCCCTTGTCAGAGCAGAGCAGCTGCCGGGCCTGCAGCCACAGGTGGGGGTTGGGAGCTGAGTGAAACATCCAGGGCAGCTGGATCTGGGGAGGAACTGGGGTGGGGGTGGGATAACACTGGGGGAGGCTGAGTCTGGGGAGAATGGCTAAATAAAACAGTAGGGATAGCTGAGTTTGGGAGGGGGTGGCTTACTGAAACACCTAGGGTAGCTGAGTGTGGGGAGAAAAAAGCTGAGTATAACAGCGGTGGCTGCTGAGTCTGGGGGGAATGGGGATAGGGAACAGTTGAGTATAACACTGAATGCAGCTGAATGGGGGGGCAGGGGGATAAGGAATAGCTGAGTAACGGTGCTGGCAGCTGGTTCTGGGAGCAGAGTTGGGGACACAGCTGGGTATAATACTGGGGGCATCTGGGTGTTGGGGGAACACGGGGATAGGGAACAGCTGAGTATTACACGGTGCAGCTGATTCTAAGGGAAATCGGGGTGGGGGAGATGGCTGAGCACTGAGGGGGGATGAGTCTAGGTAGAAGTTGAGGGGAACAGCTGGGTCTGGAGTGGAGTGGAGTGATGTAGCTGAGTATAAGTCATGGCAACTGCCGGGTGGGGGGTGCAGAACAGAATGGCTGTGTCTCACTCAGGGTAGCTGACTCTGGGGAGGAGGAGGTGGGCAGGAAACAGCTGAGTGTAACACAGGAGACAGCTGGCTCTGGGGGGGAACCAAGGGTAATAACTAAATGTAATGCTGGAGGCAGCTAGATCTTGGGGTTGGCCAGGGGATGGCTGAGAAGAACCCTGGCCAGGGAGGGCTTCTGAAATGCTGCCATGCAGCCATCTCTGGGGAATGGCTGAGCATAACACCCCAGAGCTGGACTCGGCCTGGAACAGAGGTGTAGCCAGCTCTCGGGCGGGGTGGCTGGGTAACACCACTGGAGAGGGCCAAGATGTGCCCAGCTCTGGGGTGGAACAGCTGGTGAATGTTTGACTGTGAATTGCACCCAGCTCTGGGGTACAGTGGCCAAGTGTAACAATCCCCTCTCCCTGTCCCAGGACTTCGAGGAGGAGGCACGGGCACTGGGAGCACGGGGGCACCGGCGCTCCGTCAGCCGTGGCTCATACCAACTGCAGGCCCAGATGAACCGTGCTGCCCATGACGACAGGTAAGCTGGATGCCTGGGTTCTCTGGGAGGGGAGTGGGGGCTGTGGGGTGAGAGCAGAGGAGCTGGGGGCCTGGATGACTAGATTCTCTTGGGCATGGAAATGGTATGAAGCTGCCTGGATCCCTGGCTTCTGTGCAGGCCACCAGGGGGGCTGGTGCCGACGGCAGCTGCTGAGGCGAGCCGGGCCATGGCTGGGGACACAACCCTGAGCGAGAACTATGCTTTTGCTGGTGTCTACCACATCTTTGACCAGCATGCCGACCAGGCCGGTGAGGGCTCTGCTGCTGAGCTTGCTGGGATACAGGGAAGGGAAGGGCATGCTAGGATAAGGGACAGGGGAGCAGGGCTTGCTGGATATGGGGGAAGCCCAGGGCATGCTGGGATAGTTAGGGACTTGAGGGAGGGTGGGGGAGAACTGATCCCAAGGCATTCTGTGATACCTGGTAGGGAGAAAACCAATCACCAGTGCATGCTGGGATAGTACAAGGACTTCCTGGAGGCATGCTTGTATTAGGGGGGGAGGTGTGGGGGGAAGGGCTTGCCCTATGGTATACTGGGATATGAGGGGGGGGACTAGTTCCTAGGGCATCCTGGGATACGAGGGAACTGTCCCAGGGGGGAGAGAAACCAATCCCCAGGGCATACTGGATTACCTGGGGGATGGAAACTGATCCCCAGGGCATGCTGGAATAACAGAGGGGCCCTGTCCAGGGCATGCTGGAATACCTGGTATGGGAGGGACCAGACCCCAAGGTATTCTGCAATATAGGGGGTGCTGCTCCAGCATACCTGGGTGTGGAAACCAAGCCCCAGGGCATTCTGAGATGGTTGATGTCTGCCCCAAGGTATCCTGGGATATGGGGAGGAAGAGCCAATCCCCAGGGCATGCTAGTATAGCGTTTGTGGTGGGAGGGGAAGCTGATCCCCAGGACCTCCTGGGGTAGTAGGGGACGTTCCCCAGGGCATGCTGGGATACCTGGCGGCCTGTTCCCCTCACTTCCTCCCCCATCTGATGGCAGTGCCAAAGGTGGCGTTTGCCCATGACGACCGACACCTTCTGGCCTGCTGCTCATGGGATGGGACACTGTCAGTGTGCCGCCTTGCACCAGGGCCACCAGCTGTGCTGCGGGTGCTACGCGGGCACCGTGGGCCCGTGGCTGATTTTGCCTGGGCCTTGTCCAACGACCTGCTGGTCTCAGCCTCACTGGATACCACCCTGCGCATCTGGGCCCCCAGCGATGGGCGCTGTGTGCGCGAGGTTCCTGATCCTGATGGCGCACCCCTGCTCTGCTGCGTCTTCCAGCCCCTCAACAACAACCTCACTGTGGTGAGTGCTGGGCCTGCCTCGGAGCAAGGCGCATCCCAGGCTGATAGACTCAGCTGTTTCCCCCAAGAGCTGAGCACATCCTGGGCTGTTATACACAACCATTATTCCCTGTTCCAGTCCAGAGCTGGGTGCATCCTGGGCTGTTAGACTGAGCTGTTAGTCCCCAATACCTAGCTGTACCCCACATCCCCCACAAACCAGAGCTGGGTTCATCTGGCCTGTTAGACCCAGCTATTATCCCCTATTCCACCCCAAAGCTGGGTGCATCCTGCGCTGTTAGATTCTGTTATTAATCCCTTGAGTTGAGCACATCCCAGGCTGTTACACTCAGCTCTGGGGGATGGTAGCTCAATTTATTCTGGCCTCTTAGATTGGGCCATTATCCCCCAGAGCTGGGCACATCCTGGGGGGGAATGGACAGACACCCTGTCCTGTCCCGTCTCCCCCATGTAGAACTGGGCACATCTCAGCGTCTTACCCCCCCTCCCTCCCCTGGCAGGTGGGGAACGGGCGCCAGGGACTGCACGTACTGAACATCTCAACAGGGAAAACAGCACGGGGAGGCTCAGCTCGGCTGGGTGGGCGGGTGCTGTCTCTCTGCTTTGATGCACCTGGGCACCTGCTGTGGGCTGGCGATGACCACGGTGCCATCTGCTCCTTCCTCTTTGACGTAGCAACTGGTAAGAGACCCCCAGACCTCTCCACCTCCCCAGATCCACCCTCCAATCTCTGAGCCTCTCCATAGACTTCCCCCCTTGAAACCAATGTACCTCCCCCATGGTGTTTAGAGGAGTGTCAGGGGGATGGGCTGAGGCATGATGGAGCATGTCAGGGCCCAGAGGTAAGGGTCAGGCCACCGTGTTGGAGGGAGGGCACTGCAAGACTTTGGGGAAGTGTGGGGGGCTGTGGGAGTTGTGGGAAGGGGGTGGAGACACTGGGGAACTGTAGAGGAGGGGCTGTGGGCTTTGGGGAGACCGTGGAGGTCCCAGTTTCACCTCCCTGTGCTCCCACCAGGAAAGCTGACGAAGGCGAAGCGACTGGTGTTGGGGGGTGGTGCAGCTGTGACCAGCATCTCAGCTCGGTCCTGGATCAGCCGTGAGGCTCGAGACCCCTCAGTGCTGGTCAGCGCCCGTGGCCCTGGCGCTCGCCTGCTGCTCTACCGGTACCAGTGGGGAGGGGGATGGATGGGAGAGGGTCGCTGGCTAGCAGGCTCTGAGGTTGGGGGATGAGCTGGGGAGGGTCAGACTATGGGGTGAGGAGCTTGGGTGGGGGGTGTCTGTGGCTGGTTCTGAAATGTGGGGTCAGGGGGTTCCCTGACTGGGGGGAGGGGGCTGTAGCTGGGGTGGCAGGCTGTGTGATGGCCAGCAGGGGCCTGGGGAGGCGTTTTTGTGTGGGGGTCAGGGGCTGGACAGAGCAGCAAGAGGTTGGGGGGGCTCCATACCCCACCCCTCCCCACCCCTGTGCCCCCTGCCTCTGATAGGGTGGTGGATACTGAGGGAGGGCTGCAGCTGAAGCGCAGCTTCCCAGTGGCACAAGGGACGCAGCCCGTGCGCTCTATCTTCTGCCCTCTCATGTCTTTCCGCCAGGGCGCCTGTGTTGGTAAGTCTTCTCCCACACCTTCCCAGCATGCTGCAGGGGTGTAGGGACACTGATGCTCTGAGCATGCCCTGGGGCCAGGGATCAATCTCAGCATCCCTTGGGACTAGAGGGGTGTCAATCCTATTATGCCTTGGGGTGGTCAATCCTAGCATCCCCTGTGGCTGGAGCTCCCCAACATGCCTTGGGGGTAATGGGTTAATTCCATTATGCCCAAGGGCAGCAAATCAATCCCCTCATGCCCTGGAGTTTGGTTTTTCCTAGGATTCTCTGGGTTGAGAGATTTAATCCCATTATGCCATAGGGTGTGGGGATCAATCTCCTCCCTGCCCCAGGGGTGGTGGTGGGGGTGTTGATTCCATCATTTCCTAAGGTTGGCCTTTCCCAGCATACATTGGAGTTGCAGTTAATTCCAACATCCCTTGAGCACTAGATCAATCCTATTATTCCCTGCAGCCAGTACCTTTCCCAGAATGCCCTGGGCAAGGGACAGGGCCCACCCCCTACCCCCTCCCTCTG
>NW_005842545.1:625897-639395 GCF_000455745.1 Alligator sinensis
GGGGGGGGGGGGAAATGACAATATTCCCAGAATCCCTTGGGGGTAGGGGGCTGTCATTCAGGCCTGTACATCATTCCCAGGCCTCTCTCCCCTACTTGGGTGAGCATGTGGGGGGAGATGGCAGCGTTGCTGTGGGGGACACAGCACTGACCCTGCCCCATGTCATGGTTGCCATGGCACTGCAGTGACAGGCAGCGAGGATGCATGTGTGTACTTCTTCGATGTGGAGCGCTCAAGCCGGGCTGTAGTGAACAAGTTGCAGGGCCATGGTGCCCCTGTGCTGGGTGTCAGCTTCAACTGCGACGAGAGCCTGCTGGCTTCCAGTGACGCTCGCGGCCAGGTCATCGTCTGGCGCCGTGAGCAGAAGTAGCCACTTCCCGTCCTGGATGACTGCAGCCTATGATGGAATGCCCGTGGCCAGTTCGTCTGGTGTTGTGAGCAGAAGTAGCTACTTCTGGTCCTGGATGTGTCCCCTGCCTGTTCCCAATGACTGATCCATGAAGGGATGGTCGTGGCCAGGTCATTATCCGTTGCTGCAAGTAAATGTAGCTACTTCTGGTCCTGGATCTACCCCCTGCCTGTTCTGAATATCTACTTCCTGTCCCAGATGCACCCACTGCCTGACCTGAGGGAGTATATCCTGAAGACACCTGCAGGCAGGTTATCAACTGGTATCATGAGTTGTAACTACTTTCTGTCTTGATTGTACCCACTTCCTGTCCTGAATGCTTTCCTACCCAGGGCACACCCACTTCTTGTCTTGGGTGATTGCATCCCCCTGGCCTTCAGTGTCACCTGCACAATACCCTAGAGCTGAGAGCATGCGTAGTCACACCCACTTGTCTTGAATACCCCCCTTCCTATCCCAAATGCCTGCTTCTGGAACAAAACAGGCCAACTTTCTCCTTATAATGCCCAATTATTTTCAGCCATACTGTGACAGGACCAGGCCCTCGCTTCCTGTTCCACTCCCCTACCCTTTAAGAGCTGTCAGAGATGGGTGGGGGTAGGGCTTGCAGCACTCCCCCTGTTGGCAGACAGTGGCATGGCAGTTCCTGTCTGGCTTCCTCCTGTCAGACAGTGGCATTATATTTAATCCTCTATGCACCACCAGGAACTGATGGGGGACCCAGACACTTGGATCCCATGCCCAACTCAAAAGTATCCTCCACACTCCCTTGCCCTCCTACATTGCTGTCTCAACCTGCTCCACCCCAGAGCTAGCTGCATCTGGCCATTGCATGGGGGGAGAGACGCATAGTGTTACCCCACCTGGTTTAACTACCCCACTGGGGGGTAGCAGCCTATGCACCCCTTTTCCCCCTGGACTGGAAGGCAGTGGGGATGGCATTTGCCCTAGGTATAAATAAAAGATGTGTGTTGGGATGTGCCTGTCCATTTTGGGCAGGGAGGCAAAGACCTCCCATTCTTGTACCCCCTCCCAAAAGATTGAATCCAGGTGGCAGGGTTCAGAGATGCAGCTAGCTCTGAGGACAGGGGTTGCCAGCCAGGGACCATTCCCACCACCTCCAGCACCTCTGTTACCCACTTCAAGGGTTCTATTCCGCTCCCCCATCAACATCACAGAGACAGGCCAGGGTGGGGGCCGGAATCCAAAAACCATCTAATTGCCCTGGCACCAATGCCCCCCTTCCTCCCCCCATACAGTTAATTTCTCCTTGAAAAAATATGCAAATAACCCCCAAATCACATTTTTTAAAATAGAGCAATTAAAAAGGGGGCACCTCAGGGTGCCTGCTTCAAGTAAAGGCTTATAGGGGCTTCCACCCCCCCAAAAAAACAGCCAGCCCCATGTATGGGGGGGGTGAGGAGAGAGGGAGGGCAGGAAGGATTAAGGTGCAACTGGCTCTGTGGTGACTAAGAAACAGCTGCATAGAACAGCCAGCACTGGAGTGGCACTTAAAATGTGGCTGGTTCTTGTGGGAAGTGGTCAAGTACTGGTGACATGTAACACCCTCTTCCCCCTCCTGCCCACAAATGCCCCTGTATGGCAAGTTTGCAATGGGCTGAAATAGCCACCGTGGGGCAAAGCTGGCTGTAAGAAACAGCTGCATATAACAGCCAGTGCTAGAACAGTTCCTGAGATGCAGCTTGGGGTGGGGGTGGAGGGTGTGGGGGTGGAGGGCATGGGGAAATCAACAGAGACTTAAGTCTGGGCTGGGATTTTTCCCAAGATGCAGCTGGTTCTGGGGTGGCTGAGGAACGGGTGCATATAACAAATTCAACCCCCACAGCCTGGGATAGTTTGCATAGGACCAAGATGCAGTTGGCTTTGGGGGCATGGCTAAGAAACAGCCCTATATAACAGCTGCTGCTAATGGGTCCTGAGATGCAACTAGCTCTGGGGAGGTGTATTAAATAGCCATGTATAACAGCTGTACCAGAATGGTTCCCAAGATGCAACTGTTTGTGGGGTGGCCAAGAAACAGCTGCATATAACAATCCCCCATTCTGCCTGTGGTCCCCCCCAATTGAATCAGTTTGCAAAGGACCCAGGCTCCATGGGTGTGGCTAAGAAAGAGCCCCATATAACAGCTGGTGCTGGAACAGGTCCTGAGATGTCGCTGGTTCTGAGGTGGCTGAAGACCAGCTGTGTTATAATGCCAGGACCTGTTCATGATGGACCAAGCAGCAGCTGGCTCTGCGGAGACCTCTACAGTCATGGCGCTGATGTGCATCTGGCTCAGGGGGGTGGCCCAGGAACGGTGGCACATAATGTGCCACCGTCCCCTACAACATGGGCAGAGTATGTGGGTGCCACTGCAGCTGGCTCTGGGGGGGCTAGAAGAGGTACTTGCGACAGGCAGGTGCCCCGCACTTGCATTCGATGCGCAGGCGCTTCTTGGGGGACCCAGCCAGGCCCCCGGCCAGCCCCAGGTTCGAGTCCATGCGCGTGCTTTCTGCATCCACTGGGTCTACTGCAAGAGGGGGAGGGGGCAAATGGGGGGGTTAGTATTGGGGAGAACTCTATACCCCCAGGCCTACCCATGGGGGCTAGCAACCCCCAAGCCCATCCTCAAAGCACCTAGTCCACCAAACCCCACAACAGAACCCCTCCAGGGCAGATCTGCCCCTGCTGAGCTATGTCCTGCCCCCCAAGGTGAGAGAGGTGGCTCTCCCCCAGTTGTCCTGTCCCCCACAGGTCCTATGCCCCCCCCTACCCCAGGGCCATGTCCTGCTCTCCCCAAGCCCATGCCCCACCCACTGGGTGGCTCTTGCTCCCCCTGGGCTATGTCCTGGCCCCCTCATGCCCAGGGCCATGGCTGTATCCTGCCCCTCCACTTCACTCCATGTTCCCACCTCCAACAGCATCTTGTCCCCCTGATGTGCCCTGCACCACTTAGCCCCAGGTTCCCCACAATAACCATATCCTACCCCAGCTGGCTCCGGGCCCCCCCGCCCCCCCAGCTGTGACCTGCCCATCCCCCCAGGCCTGTGGGCACAGACCGTGCATGTTGTAGTCAAAAGTGAGCTCCTCGCCGGCACGGATGGGCCGGGTGGCGAAGAGCGCGATGCGTGGCAGGCGCTCATCTAGGTTGTCAATGAACACATTGTACACCTGCAGGTTGGGGTCACACTGCGGAAGGCAGGAGAGTCAGCATGGACCCACAGCTCAGAGCCCTCACAGGTCCAGTCTCCACCCCAGACCTCCCTTCAGCCCCCAGAACTCCCAAGACACCCCTACATCTCCCCAGGCTACATCCCAGACCCCACACCCCCGTACAGCCCACAGACCCCCAGCTTCCACCTCAGACCCCTCCCCACAGCCCTCAGAATCCCCCAAGGCATCCCTACATCCCCCAGACCCTTCAGATTTCACCCTAGACCATCCCTGCAGCCCCAGAACCCCCAACATCCCTCAGACTCCCATGTCAGAACCCCCTTCACAGACCCCAAACTCTCCAGGCTCTACCCCAGATCTCTTCCCACAGCCCCCCGACAGCCCCTAGAACCCCCAAGACACCCCTACATCTCTCAGACCCCTCAGACTCTATCCCAGTTCCTATCTGTCTCCCCCAGACCCACCCAACCTCCACCCCAGACCCCTCCCCACAGTTTCCAGTCTCCCTGACCAAACCCAAGCCCTTCCTCCCTGGCCTGGGGCTCACGCTGTGGTTGACGAAGTGGGATATGTTGCCGTAGTAGGCAGCATCCACAGTGTAGACGTCCTCTACGTAGTCCAGGTCAAAGAGGTACGTGGCCCCCTGGCGGTCATAGATCTGCCCCCGCCGCTCTGCCTCCTCCGATGTGATGATCTGGGGGGGGGGAGGGGAATGGAGAGGCATTACATACAGTTGCTGCCCACCACATAGCTGGGCACAAATTAGCCTTTCACAGTAGTGTTCTACTTGGATGGTCTCCTGCTGCCCCACCCCAGAGTTGGCTGCACCTCTGTCACAGACTTAGTTCATTACCTGGGTTGTTATAGTCAGTCATTCCCCAGAGCTGGCTTTATGGCAGTATCTTACAAGCCCTCCCTGGGCAGGGTTCTACTCAGCCATTCCCCCTGCCAATCCCAGGAGCTGGCTACTTCTAGTGTTACACTCACCTATTACCCTTGGTTCCTCCCCAGAGGCAGCTCCCTCCAACATTACACTCAGCTGTTCCCTGTCTCCTATTCTTCCCCATACTCAGCTGCCCTATGCATTAAACTCAGCCATTCCTCCAGCTGTTCCCCAGAACCAGCTGCCCCCAGCATTCCACTCAGCCATTCCCACTCCTCCCCAGACCCACCACCCCCAGCATTACACTCAGCCGTTCTCTGCTCCCCCCTGTTCCTCCCCAGAGCTAGTGGCCCTTAGAATTACACTCAGCTGCACCCTGCCCTGGTTCCCCACCCCCAGAGCCACCAGCCCTGAGCATTAGACTCAGCCATTCTCCCAGCTCCTCCCCAGAGCCAGCCACCCCACGTGTTACCCTTACCCATTCCCCTACTCCTGCCCACATATAGCCACCACAAGTGTTACACTCAGCTGTTCCATGCCCCCCTCAGCTCCTCCCCAGAGCAAGCTGCCCCCAGTGTTACACTCACCCATTCCCCAGCTCCTTCCCAGAGCTAGCCATCCATGGCATTATTTTCAGCCATTCCCCTGCTCCTCCAGACCCAGCCACCCCTCTGTATTACACTCAGCCATCCCCTGTCCCCCCACAGTCCCTCCCCAGGGTCAGCTGCCTGTTGGGCAGGGCCCTACCTCGCCAACGTACTCCATGACAAAAGTGTTTTTGCGGATCTTCTCAAGCGTGCGCACGCCCCAGCCCCGGCCGTTGTCGGTACGGAAGATGCACAAGTCATAGCGGATGCCTTTCTGCACCACACGGTTGGGGCAGTCAGGGCCACAGCGGCACCGGGCATTGCACTCGTAGATGGGCAGCCCAGCCCGCACCCGCACCTGCCCTTGTTCGTTGTAGGCAAAGCGGTGGCGTGAAGCACCAGGGCAGCAGCCGCCAGCCGGCTGGGCCAAGCAGTCCTGGCACTCGCATCCCACGGCCACCTGGGTGAGGGTGATGCCAGCCCCCACCTTGTACTCGTTGATGTAGATGAAGTCCCGGGGGGGACCATCCAGGTCCACCTCGTTCTCCACAGTGATGCGGCCACGGTGGCTGCGCTTGGCATTGAGCTGGCACTCCCAGCGCCACAAGGCTCGCCGCTGCTTGGCCTTCTGCAGCAGGTAGGCAGCCACAAGGGGCTCCAGGCCATGGAGTGGAGGCCTCCGGGGCCGGCCAGGTCGGGACCAGCGCTGTAGTGCTGCCTCCAGGTCCTGATGAAACTGCTTGAGGACGCCGGGGCAGCGCAGGTTTTTACGGGGCTCCCACGTGCTCTCCGACTCAGGGTAACCTCGCCACTTCACCAGGTAGAACTCCTCCTCCTGCATGGAAGGACACGACGCAGCCCCACCCGGCCCCCACCATGGGTCAAAGAGGAATGAGGACCCAGGCATCCAGCTTCCTGGTCCCCTCCCTGGGCTTTGTCCCTATCAACAGAATCCAGGTGTCTAGGCAGGTCCCCCTTCCCACTCTTGACTTCACTTCAGCCCATGGAACCAAGGCATCTGGGCACCCTGCTGCCCCAGACCTAAGCCCATGGAACCCAGGCAACCAGGCTCCCAAGCCCATCCCCAGACTTCATCCCTTCCCACAGAACCCAGGCATCCGGGCAAGTCCCCCCGCCACCTTGACTTCACGTCCACCCATGGGATCCAAGCATCTGGGCACCCACCCCAGACCCAAGACCCATGAAACACAGGTATCCAGGCACATCCCCACAAGACCTAGACCCAGGAAACCCAGGTGGCTGGGTGCCTGCCTCACCCTTCACACCTGTAGAGAGCAGATCAGGATCACAAAAGTACAAAACAAATACAGATTGGTAACCAGAATCAAGGACAACAAGAAGTCCTTCTTTAGATATGTAGGAAGTCAGAGAAAAAATAAGGGAAGCATAGGGCCCCAGATGAATGAAATAGAATGGTTGATGACTGACACTCAGGACAAAACCAAACTCCTGAATGAATACTTCACATAGGTATTGCACCAGTCCAAGGATGTTAGCCTGCTTGACAGGATACAGGATGATGATCATGGTGGGGGTGACTGATCACCCTCTCATAGTTGGCGTAGATCTTGTGGGGGAGCACCTACAAAGGCTAAACATCTACAAGTCAGCAGGACCAGATGAACTACACCCAAGGGTGCTAAAAGAAGTGGCCGACGTCATCATGCGACCTATGGTAAAGTTATTTGAAGACACATGGCACTTGGGAGAGGTCCCAGAAGAGTGGAAGAAGGCCAGCGTGGTGCCTATCTTTAAGAAAGGGAGAAAGGAGGACCCAGGAAATTACAGGCCAATCAGTTTGACCTCAACCCATGGTAAAATCCTGGAAAAAATAATTTCATAGATTTCATAGACATTAGGGCTGGAAGGGACCTGGAAAGATCGAGTCCACCCGCCTGCCCCGGGGGCAGGAAGTCAGCAGGGATCATAGGATCCCAGCAAGATAAACATCCAGATGTCTTTTGAAGGCTTTCAGAGTAGGTGCTTGTCCCACCTCTGGCAGCAATCTATTCCAAACCTTGGGGGCTTGGACAGTAAAGAAGTTCTTCCTTATGTCCAGCTTGAAATGGTTATAGAGGAGTTTGTGACCTTTTGACTGTGTCATTCCTTGGGGTGCTCTGGTGAACAGACGTTCCCCCAGATCCTGGTAAGCACCCCTGATGAACTTATAGGTGGCCACCAGATCACTCCTGAGCCTGTGCTTTTCCAGGCTGAAAAGTCCCATGGCCTCTCTTCATAAGGTCTGCTTTCCTGACCTCTGAGCATGCGTGTGGCTCTCCTCTACACCCTCTCAGGCTTCTCCACATCCTTTTTGAATTGTGGAGCCCAAAACTGGATGCAGTACTCCAGGTGCGGCCTCACCAAGGCTGAGTACAATGGGAAGATGATGTCCTGGGATTTACTTGAGAAGCTTCTGTGGATGCAAGCAAGCGTTTTGCTTGCTTTACTAGCACCAGTATCACATTGCAGGCTCATATTCATCTTGTGGTCAATCATGACCCCCAAGTCCCTTTCATCCATAGTGCTAGCCAGCGTAGCACTGCCGAGCCTATAAGGATGCTGCAGGTTTTTCTTCCCAAGGTGGAGAACGTTGCATTTTTCAGTGTTAAACACCATCAGGTTCTCATCTGCCCATTTTCTGAGCCTATCAAGGTCAGCCTGGATCACCCTCCTGTCTTCAGGTGTGGACAGTTTACCCCAGAGTTTGGTGTCATCAGCAAACTTGGCCAGTCCGCTTCTGATACCAATGTCCACATCATTAATGAAGTTGTTAAATAGTACAGGCCCAAGGTCAGAGCCCTGGGGGACCCCACTGATCACAGGGCACCATGACAATTGACTTCCATCAACCACCACCCTTTGGGTCCTACCACAGAGCCAATTGCCCAGCCAGCGGATCATGGGGTGGCCAAGACCGCAGTTAGAGGCGTTTTACTAAGAGGTGATCATGGGATAACAGATCAAAGGCTTTTTTAAAGTCAAGATATACAACATCAATCTCTTCTCCTTTGTCCAGGTGATAGGTCACCTGGTCATAGAAGGAAATGAGATTGGTCAAGCAAGACCTACACGCGACAAACCCGTGCTGGCTATCCCTCAGGATGTTGCCATCAGCCAGCCTGTTAAGAATGGCCTCTTTGATAAAGAATCCATTTGATCAAAGAATCCATTACAGACAGGCTAGCAGAAGGCAGTATTCTGAAGGATAGCCAACATGGCTTAATTATGGACAGGTCATGCCAGACCAACGTCATTTCCTTCTACGATCAGGTAACTCACAACCCAGATAGGGGAAATGAGGTTGATGTCATATACCTGGACTTCAAAAAGGCCTTTGACCTGGTCTCCCATGAAGTCCTCATGAAAAAATTGGGAAAATGCGGCCTCAGTGGTCCGGTGGCTAGGTAACTGGGTCTGTGGTAGGACCCAGAGAGTACTGATTGACGGAACTGAGTCATTGTGGCAGAGGATGACCAATGGCGTCCCTCAGAGTTCAGTACTTGGATCAGTGCTTTTCAATATGTTCATCTATGATTTGGATAAGGGTATTAAAAATGAACTGGCAAAGTTTGTGGACGACACCAAACTATGGGGAGTGTGGTCAAGATCAAAGACAGGCTGGCAATACAGGCCAACCTGGACAGACTCGCGAGGTGGGCAAACCTCAACCTGATGATGTTTAGGCGCTCCGTCTTGGAAGAATTCCAGTACACACTTACAGGCTTAGCAGTGCCATGCTTGCCAGCACTACATCTGAACCTGTGTCATGATAGACAACAAAATGAACATGAACACGAGCCACCAATACAATGCTGTAGCTGGCAGAGCTAATCAAACACTGGCATACACCTACCGAGGCATCTCGAGCAAAGCTAAGAATGTCATCCTCCCATTGTACTTGGCCTTGGTGAGACCGCAGCTGGAGTACTGCATCCAGTTCTGGGTGCCACACTTCAGGAAGGATGTGGAGAAGCTCGAGAGAGTCCAATGGAGGGCCACGCGCATGATAAAAGGCCTAGAGACCAGGTCATATGAGGAGAGGCTGAAAGACTTAGGACTGTTCAGCCTGGAGAAGGGAAGACTCAAAAGGGACTTGGTAGCCTATAAGTATATCAAGGGCATGCACATTAGGGTCTGGGGGAGCATCTGTTCACCAAGACCCCCCAGGGAAGGACAAGAAATAATGAACACAAACAGATTGAGGATTGCTTCAGACTAGACATAAGGAAAAACTTTACAAGTCAAGTGCCAAGGGTTTGGAACAGGTTTTCTCCAGAGATGGTACAGTTACTCACCCTGGTGATCTTCTAAAAGTGTCTTGACACCCATCTTGCTGGGGTCACCTAATCCCAGTAGTCTTTCCTGCCCAAGTGCAGTGGGGTTGGACCCAATTATCTGTCAGGTCCCTTCCAGACCCTAACAACTATGAAACTATGAAACTCATGTGTCCATGCTGCCAGTCCACCCTCCTTAACTTCATCCCTGCTGATGACTGAAACTCATGCTAAGCTAGGGCCTACACACAAAAGTTAAAATACAAAATACTGATGCTAACTAGTGCAAGAGGATGCAAGTTCATGGCTAGACCATCTGAGAAAAAACAATGAGGTATCACTTCCAGTTTACCTTACTATATTCATGATGATTTTAAGCAGGCTCCTAGATGTCTGGTATGTAACCATGTGAAATGTCTATCCTTGATTAGTATGATAAATATTTCTCTTGCAATTAACTCATGCTATGTACAGAAGAGTCATTCTCCATATGTGATGGATGTCTCCTCCTGATTTATTTCTGTTTTGCTGTTTCCTCCTGATTTACTTTTGTTTTGTCTAGTGGTTCCCTTGATTTTCCAAGGACACTCCTCAAAACCTTGTGTTTTTCCTGGTTGTTAATCAGTTCCTTGATATGTTCCAAACTTAGTAGAAATGGATAACCTCTTGTCACTGAGAAACGTAATTAATTCAAATTGGAACTTTCTGATAACCAATAATGAGCAGTTTGATTAACAGGATTTTCCTGCCAATTACTGCTTGGGACTCTCTCTTGATTTACACAACTACATGACTGTTTTGAAGATGCTGGACTAAGGGTGTAAGAAAGAAGTGGAACAGCTAACAGCGCGCGCTTCAAGTATGAAAGAGCTCTCTGACAAGAACTGCTGCTGCGCCCCAGCCATCTCAAGAAGCTGGAAGAAATAGATCATCTCTCTTGTCGCCTGTTTGGCGAGAAATCATCACCTTATAACTAATTACCGGACTTTGCTTTGGTTTGGGTTCATTTGACTTGGAATACTTGTAGTAAATAAAGCCTTTCTATCACTTATCAAATGAGGTGTCATGTTAATCCCTTAGGCTAGTTTGGAATCCTAGGTTTTTATTTGATAACCTCACCCACAGAACCCAGGTACACTTTCATAGATGTACGGTTGGAAGGGACCTAAGTAGATCTTCAAATCCGACCCCCTGCCCTGGGTAGGAGAGAATACTGGGCTCAGCTAGGTAATGACCCCAGCTAGGTAATTGTCAAGCCTCCTCTTAAAGACCCCCAAGGTAGGAGCCAGCACAACTTCCCTTGGAAGTTGGTTCCATATCCTAGCTGCCACGACTGTGAAGTAGTGCCTTCTAATGTTCAGCCTGAATCTACTCTCAAGCAACTTATGGCCGTTATTCCTTGTTACTCCGGGAGGTACTCGGGTGAACAGGGTCTCTCCCATTCCCGCTGGTCCCTGCTGGTAAGTTTATAGATGGCCACCAGGTCCCCTCAGCCTTATCTTGTGAAGGCTGAACAGGTTCAAGTCCCGTAGCCTCTCCTCATAGGGTCTGCCCTGCTGTCCCCAGATCATGAGTGGCCCTCCTCTGGACCCTCTCGATGCTGGCCACATCTCTCCTAAAGTGCGGCATCCATAACTGGACACAGTACTCCAACTGTGACCTGACCAGTGTCGCATAGAGGGGGAGGATCACCTCCTTGGCCCTGCTTGTGATGCATCTGTGGATGCATGACAAGGTGCAGTTGGCCTAAACTGACCACGTCCTCACATTGGCGGCCTATGTTCATTTTGGAATCAATAATGACTCCAAGATCTCTTTCTGCCACTGTGCTTTTGAGAAGGGAGTTCCCCAGCCTATAGGTATGCTGCTGGTTCTTACTGCCCAAGTGCAGTACCCTGCACTTGTCAATACTGAATCCCATCCTATTCTCAATCACCCACCCCTGTAACCTGTCCAGGTCCAGCTGTATCCTGTCCCTCCCTTCTAGCGTGCCCACCTCGCCCCAAATCTTGGAGTCGTCAGCGAATTTGAACAGGGTGCTTTTCACCCCCTCGCCCAAGTTGCTAATAAAGAAATTGAAGATGGGTATAGGGGGTTCATGGGGGTATAGGAGGGCTGTGGGGGTGCTTGGGAAGGCTGACGGGGATTTCAGAGGTGCCAGGGGGGAACCAAGGGATATAGGGGGGCTATGGGGCTTAACAGGGCAGATGGGGGAACCATAGCAGGTATAGCGAGGCCATGGGAGTAGTGGTGGTACTGGCGGGACATGGGAGGTACCAGGGGGTCATGAGATAGCTATGGGGAGCTGTGGGAGTACCAGGGGGGCCAGCAGGGATATCATGGGGCTATGAGGATACCATGGCCTCTGGGGTAGGGGATAAATTGAGAGGCAGGGTGTCAGGCAATGGGGTGGGGGCTAGGGGAACTGGATGGGAGATCCATGGCTGTGTGGGGGGCAGGGGGGGTACTGGGGACCCATGGAGGTACCAGAGGGCCGTGGAAAGACACTCACCCGCACACGCTTGTAGTCACACAGGTACTCCACCTCAAAGTGGCTGAGGTTGCGACGAGTGACACCCAGGTCGGGACATACCACCTTGGCCAGGCGGCACAGGTCCTGCAGCTGTACCCATGATGACTTGCAGTACACAGAGCAGCCTGCAGGGGGCACCACACAACTGAGAGGGGCTGGGGGGCCTGGCTCCCAATCCCCAGTCTACCAGACCTCCATTCCCTTTGAAAAAACAGTAGAGAACCCAGGTGTCCGGGCTCCAAACCCATGCTCCTCCAGAACCCCCATTTCCTTCCCAGAACCAGAAAAGAACCCAGACATTCAGGCTTCCAACCCATACTCCACTGAACCCTTATTCCCTTCCCAGAGCTGGAAAAGAACCCAAGCACCCAGGTCCCCTGCATTTCTGACCCCAGGCTTGGTGGCCCTCAGTTACTTTTGCCAAGGGGGCACATGGAGCTTACTTACTTTCCCCAGGGGTCTCTCAGGTGTAAGACCATGGATCCTGCCCCCATGAGGGGCAACTTTTAGGGTGGGAGGGGGCATCTCTACAGGAATGGATGGAGGAGGGGACAGTTTATTTTTCACTTCCCCTGAGTGTGGCAAGAAGGAAAATGAAAGGGAGGGAATTGGGGTTGGTATGAGTGTGGTGGGGGGGGCTGCCACCCATTGCTAGGGGTTGGCATTAGCTGGGGGGGGTGAGACTGTCATCTGGTTCGTGAGTTGTGAGGAGGAAGTTGTCACCCAGTGCAAGGGGTTGGCCTGAGTATGGAGTGGCAGTCACTTGATGCCAAAGGTTGGCATAAGGGAGAGGACTGTTACCTGGTGTCAGGGGTTGGCATGCATGTGGGGGGAAATATCACCTGGTACCAGGGGTTGACATGAGTGTGGGGGAGGGGGTTGTCACCTGGTGCCAGGCATTTTGGGGGTGGCAGTTTATCAGTTAGCCAGGGGTTTCATTTGTGTGTCAAGGCCTGTGTCAGGGGTTGGAGGTACCTGGCATAAGTTGACTTAAGCAGGGCTGGGTCTTCCACCATCCATAGCAAGGTGGAGCCGCAGGAACCCATCAGGCCTGTCACCAGGTGTCAGGAGGGCTCACTGATGTGCACAGGGTAGGGAGGTGAACATGATTCACTTCCTGAGGGACAGGGGCTTGGCATGATCTTGGTGGGGGAACGACACGGGCACTCCATGAAGGGTATGGAGTTGACATGGGCTGGTTGGGGAGGGGTTGGCATAGGCATGGCGGAAGTCAGGCAGGGCAGGGGCTTCATGTGACACTGCTGGTGGAGGCTGGGGGAACATCATGAGGGGCAATGGGTTGGTGTGAGTGAGGGGCAGCTTAGCACCCTTTGGGTGTTGCCCCATGCGGGGCAGGGGGTTGGTATGACCCTATCAAGTGTAGGGGGAAGTCACATCACGAAGGGCTTAAACCCATCATGAAGGGCAGAGCACTGATGTGACCCTAGTGGGGAAGCAGGAGGGATTGTGTTAGGAGGGGCAAGGGGTCGTTATGACCCTGTTGGGGAGGGTGAAGCTCATGTCATGAGGAGCAGGGGGTTGCTGTGACCTTGTCAAATGTCACATGGGGGGGAGGGGCGGGTCATGCCATGAGGGGAAGGGGGTTCACGTGAACTT
>NW_005842545.1:639417-639775 GCF_000455745.1 Alligator sinensis
GGGGGGGGAGAGTTACAGCATGAGACACTGAGCCCAGTTATAACCCTGCTGGCAGGTAAGGAAAGAGCTGGGGTTCAAATGGGGTCTTGGGATCATGTTACACCATATCATAGTACAAGTGGCAGGACATTGGCACGACCCTGCATGACTGGGGGGAGAACATCAGTTCACATGCAACGTGGTAGTTGGCACAACCCTGTTTCTGTATGTGTGGGGGCAACATGTGCATCTCTGTGTGCCTGCCAGGAAGCTTGGCATGAGTATGGGAGGCAACAGGGGAGCATTCTGGGCAGGAACCAGTGCCTGTCTCTAACACTCCCAGCCACAGGCTCTTAACATAGGTTCACGGTGGGCCCCT
>NW_005842545.1:640043-640620 GCF_000455745.1 Alligator sinensis
AGCCGCGCCGCTGCACACCGCACGCGCTGACCGACTGCCCGGCCCCGCTCACCTTTTAAATTTTCCGCCATCTTTATATTCCCTTCCGCCAGCCACTGGGGCCGCCTGAAACGTCTCCCTCCCGCGGGGGGAGCAGAGGGAAGGGGGGGAGCCCGAAACCACGCCGCCCATTGGCTGGCTTAGACAGACGGCCGGCGCTTCGAGCAATCGGAAGCCGATTTGTTCCCCGACCGGTGCCGCCCACCTTGCCTGCAATCCCGCCTGGGGGGGTGTCCCGCCCGAGCTATTTATTTGCATATTCTCCCAGCTTGCGCCGCGGCATCGGGGTGGGCTTTTCTTTTTCCTTTTTTGGCGGCCAAACGTTCCCGAAAAGACCGAGAATGGGCTGAAAACCGGTCCCGATGCCTCGCTACGTGTTCAAGAGCTCTATTTCTAGACTCGCCGCCTTTTTTTGGGGGGGGGGGGAAGAGAGAGATGCAGAGTGTTCACCCTCGCTGTGGAGTTTCCCCTCAGCCCAAAAGGTCAAAGGGGCATAGGGAATCTGGACCCGCCCCCCAGTAATTAATTAGGGTCTTCA
>NW_005842545.1:640651-643285 GCF_000455745.1 Alligator sinensis
CCCCCCGCCCCGGTCTTCCCCAGTGTAGTCATTTAGCCAGCCAAGAGTAACACCAAGGACTGGGGAGAGGTTTGGCAGGACTGATGTCAAGACCTGAGCACCCCCTGCCCACCCTCACACACACTGAACTCCTGGAGTCCTAGTCCAATAGATGGACAGACACACAGAAACTAGGCACCTAGGGCACACACACATGTACCTACACACATGCACAGAACCCAGGTGTCCCAGACACACACATGCACAAGTGTTACCCTAGGAGTCCGGGACACATGCATGCACAGAACCTAAGCGTCTGGGACACATGCACATGCACACACACCCCAGGCATCTGGGACACACACACAGAACCCACATGTCTGGAATACGCACACACATGACACCCAGGCATCCATCTCTCTCACACTCAAGCATAGAACCCAGACATTCAGGCCATGGATACACATACACATACGCACACACATAGGAAAACTAGGTGTTGGGACACGTGCATTTGCACATGCACACACACACACACACACACACACACACACCATGTGTCCAGGTGTTTGACAGTTGTCTCCCCCCTGCCTTCCCCTGCCTCACGTCTGGAACACACACACCAAGGTGAGGGACCGGGTTGACATGACTGACATCTATCTGATTCTGGGTTCCTGTTCTGTTGGAGGAAGGGGCTCTGAACTCACTGACCCTTAATTACTTTTGGGGGGGGGCATTTGCAAGACCCACTAGGTGGAGATAGCACCCTTTGGAGGGGTATTTCCCCCCCTCTCAGTTAGGGGCAGGAGGGCAGGATAAGCCCCGATTCCCCAAAATGGGACATACCCCTCCCCTATTTCCCCCAAGCCAGCTGATGTCCCCCAATCCAAGGCTAGATCAGGCCCAGCACCCCAATTTCCTATATAGCCATGAGCAAAGGCAATCCAACCCAGAGCTGGCTGCATCCCACCCCAGACCTGCAGCCACTGGAGATATCCAAGCCAGTGGCACAAATTATGGTTTTAATAATGACTGGCACTACACTAATTGCCACGGGGGCTGATTTATTGTCAAAAAGAAAAACACAAATGAAATGGCTCTATCATGATCAAACACAAACAACCATGATCATGAACAACCATGGCCCACACTATGCCAAGACATGATCTAGATGGCCGCCATACAGGAACCCATGCCCCCTTCCCACTAAAAAACCCCAGTTAGAAAAAGAAAGAAATGGCAGAGTGCTTTAGCATGCCTGAAAGGGAAAGGCATGCTAAGAAAGCAGAGCTCAAACCTGGCTTGTTCATTAGATCCTGCTGAGATCAGAAAGCAATCCCAAGCCCCAGCCCAGAGAGGAGTTTTGCCTACTACAATCTGCTCCAGGGGCTAATTTTCACCCTGCTCCAAACCCTCACTCCCCCCTCCCCCCGGGTATAGAGATCACTTCAACTCAAACTTGGCTTGTTTGTTAGATCTCACCAACACTGACACACAGAGCCAGGCTGGATGCAAATCCCTGTTCCAAAATTATTTGTGCCCCCCTAAAATCTATGTTCAAATCTGCTCTGACCTCATATTCCTCCCACATAAAGATCACCTCCCGGGACCAGGGCAGGGAGATCAAAACCTGTAGCTAAGTTGGAGACTAAACCCAGCCCTGGGAGAAAGCTGCCCCACTAAAACTTGTGCTAAAACCTGCTTTGATATAGACACAGAGTTTGCAGAGGCCTGAAGGCCCTGCCCCCCTCTTCGGAAGATGGTAGGGGGACCATCTATCCCTAATTGAGCAGAACAGTTCCAAAGTGGGAACATCAAGCCCCGGTCCTGGGCTGCATGACTCCAGGACAGCATTTGTCCCAGTATTGTTGAGGGTTTTCTGTTCACCATGGAAAAACGAAGGAAATGGCAGATTTCCCCTTGCAGACTGGCAGAGTTCCAGCAAGGGGCTGCGGGGAGTGGGATGCGCCATGTCCATGCGTGCATGCACACACATGCATGTGGCCAGGAATGCAGCCCCCAGACAGCAGCAGGTAGAGAGCAGCTCCCCCAGCTGCCTGCAGGTAAGTCTATGGAGGGCATAAGTTGAAGCTCCCATGGTGAGGGAGGGAGTGGGGCAGGGGCTGGGTTTTGGGGCACTTCCCAGCCATGGTGATGCATGGGGCCCAGGACCAGGACAGGGAGTGGGACAGAGCTACTGGCGGTTCATCTGGGGTGGGGCAGTTCCCTGCCACTGCGTGCATTCCCAGTAAAAGGAGCATGGCGGGTCATATGTCCCCCAGGCTTGTGTGCAGGGCAGGGGTGGATGTGGGCTGCCCAGTGTGGGTTCAGGGCTCCTTGCCTTGCTGCCCTCCCTGCAGGCTCCCCATGCCAGCTGTGCCACCATGGTGAGGCTCCCCCTGCCCACCCAGCAGCAACAGAGGTGGCAGCATGGAGGTGTGTGCAGCTGGCACAGGGCTCCTGGGGGGATGTCAGCAGGGCGGGGAGTCCTGAGCCCACAGTGGGCAACCCGCATCCGTCCCTGCCCCTCCCCACCCCCAGCTCCGCTCAGCTCAGCTGTGCCCATGCCGGGAGTGGGGGAGGCGCAGCATCTCTAGTCCCCCCCAGCAAAAATAAAAGTTAACACCTATGTTATATTGTATTTTCCTTGACACC
>NW_005842545.1:643316-645228 GCF_000455745.1 Alligator sinensis
CCCCCGGTATAAAGATCACTTTACATCAAATCTGGTTTGTTTGTTTAATCTTGCCAAGATCCAAACACAGAACCAAGCTGAATGCAAACCCCAGCTCCAAGAGGAATTTCCCCCATTCCAAGCCCATGCTTAAACCTGTTCTAATCTCATGTGCTCCCACCCGTTAATCACCACACCCCCACCACCCAGCATAAAGTTCACCTCAAATCAAATGTGGCTTGTTGGTTAGATCTTGCTGAGATTGAAACAGAGACAAACTGAATTAAAACCTTGGCTTGTTTGTTAGATTTTGCCAGGATCAAAACCTGTGGCCATGCTGGAGGCAAACCCAGCCTGGGGAAGAATCTTCCACCCTAAAACACATGCTCAAAACTGCCCTAACCTTGTATTTCCCCTATCACCAACCCCAGTAAAAGATTACCTCAAATCAAGCTTGACTTTTTTGCTACATTTCACCTAGATGGAAACCCATAGCCAAAATGGAGGCAAACACAGCACTGAGAGGAAGCTCCCCACTAAAACCTGTTCCCAAACCTGCTCTGATCTTATATTTCTCTCTATCCCAACCCCTCACCACCCTCCTGGTATAAAAAGCACTTCAAATCGAACTTAACTTCTTGACTAAATTGAAACCTAGAGCCATGCTGGATGCAAACCTCAGCCTGAATATGAATATTGCCCTCTAAACTCTTCCTCAACCCTGTTCTGGTCTCATATTCCTCCACGCCACTGCCATAGCATAAGATCATCAAAACTCAAGCTAGGCTTGTTGGTTAGATCTTGCCAAGATCACAGCAGCAGGGTAAGTTGGATTCAACCCTACAGGGGGGTAATAATTCCCCACTAGAATCACCAATGGTGCTAAAGGATAATAGAGAGAAGGGGGGGTATTCTGGGGAGCTAGGTCTGGGTGAGGGTTGAAGAGGGGGATTCTGGGTAAAGCTGAGGCAGGGAGGCAAGGGTAGTGGAGCAATTAATCATCCCACTCGTCGTCATCATCCTCATCACCTCCATTATCCTCGTCTTCGTCTGTGGGGTTGGAAGAGGGGATGGGGGAAGAACAGTGAGTAGGGGAGGGGCAGGAGAAAGAGGTATTGCCCCACCCCAAATCTGCACCCCCCCCCGTCCCTACCTCCCAGATGCAGGGACTCACCGGAGGAGTGGATGACCTTGCTGCGCTTCTGCATGACCTGCATCAGGGCCCCAACCAGACCCTCTGAGCTCTGGGCTGGCAGCGGGGAGTCCGCCACATCGGGGGTCTGCAGTGGGGCAAATGGCACAGCATTATACATAGCCATTCCCCAGCTGCCCTTCCCCAGAGCTGGGTGCATCCCAGCCCTCCTGGGGCCCTATTATACTCAGCTGTTGCCCAGCTGCCCCACTCCATAGCTGTCTGCATCTTGCTTTCTTCAAGTAGGGTTATACTTGGCCTGTTCCCAGCTGCTCCACCCCACAGTTTAGCACATCTTGGTTCTCCCAGTGCCATTATACTGGGCTGTTCCTCAGCTGCTCCACCGCACAGCCCTCCTGGCGTCCTGTTATAATCAGCTGTTGCCCAGCTACCCCTCCCAAGAGCTTTGTACATCCTGCTTTCCCCACTGAGAAATTCCCCATGTTGTATTATACTCAGCAGTTCCCCAGATGTCCCACCCCAGAGCTGGGCACATCTCAGCACCAAATGAACTTTCCCCAGAAATACCCATAACCGACCCCTCATACACACTTCAATACCCCTCTGCCCCATCTCCCCCAACTTCTCCCTGCCCCCCATTCAAAAGGATGCTGGGAAGGCCCTAACCTTGTTCAGCTGCACCCCTTGCTGGATTTGATCCAGCAGGGCCCCCCGGCCTTTCAGGGGCGGGGGGGGCTGGGGCCCAGGGGCACATCCTGCTGGCAGGGGGGGAGGGGGACA
>NW_005842545.1:645347-647324 GCF_000455745.1 Alligator sinensis
GCCAGAAGGGGGAGCTGGGGGTGGTAGGGGGCCTGAGCGGCTGGGTGGGGCTGAGGGCTGGGAGGGACCTGTGGAGAGAGAAGAATGGCAATTAGGCCTCCTTAATCAAGTTCCCCCCCACCCTTGCCAATGAATCCTGAAGAACCCAGGAGCCTGGATGAGACCAGCTCTGGGGTGGAAAGACTAGGGAACAGCCAAGTGTAACCTGCTCTGGTGTACAACAGCTGCAGAACAGCTGAGCATAACAGGCCAAGATTCAGCCAGTCCTGGGGTGAAAAGGCTTGGAAATGGCTGAGTATAACAGTCCGGGATGTGCCCAGATCTGTGCAAGAAACAGCTGGGGAACAGGTAAGAATAACAGGCCAAGATGCAGTCAACTCTGGGGTGGAACAGCTGGGAAATGGCTCTCAAGATATGCCCAGCTCTGGGACAGAATGACTGGGAAACAGCCAAGTTGAATGGGCCAAGATGCAGTCAGTTCTTGGAGAAGGAAAACCTGGTATATGGATGAATATAGAAGGCCAAGATGTGGCCACCTCTGGGGTAGAACAGCTGGGAAACAGCTGAGTATAACAGGCCAGGATGCAGCTTTCTGGGGTGAGGTGGCTTGGAAAATAGCTGAGTATGAGAAGCCAGGATGCAGCCAGCTCTGGGGCGGAATGGCTGGGTATAATAGGACAGGATACAGCCAGCTCTGGGGGGGAATGGGTGGCTATAACAGTCTAGGATGCAGCCAACTCTGGGGTTAATAGCCAAGTATAACAGGCCACAATGTGCCCAGCTCTAGGGTGGAGTGGCTGGGAAATGGGCAAATGGAACAGGCCAGGATGTGGCTGGTTCTGGGGTGCTTACCCTGACGCCGCATCTCTTCCTTGACAGCAGCCAGGCCTCCCTGGCCCTCGATGAAGTCATAAATGAGGCGGGAAGTCTCAGCGTCAGCCAGTTGGTCCTCACTGATGCCAGCCTGAGAGAACAGTGTCCGCAGGTCAGGGTCCAGCTGGTTCATCTGCAGGTGACAGGCACATGGCCCATTATGCTCCCAGTGAGGAGGCACAAAGAGCATGAGGGGAGCTGGTACATGGGAAACCCAGGTGTTCAGGACACACACACACACACACACACACACACACACACACACACACACACACAAAGAAGGGACCCAAACATCTGAAGGACATGCACATGCATGTACAGAGGGGACACAGGAGTCCGTGGGACATGCCCACATGTGCACATGGGACTCAGGAACCCAAGGGACATGGACTCAGGTGTCCAAGGGATATGCACACACGTGCAGAGGGAACCCAGACATCCAGGACATACATGGAAAACCCAGGAGTCCATGACACACATGAACACATACATACACACACACACGGGAAACCCATACATCCAGAATCCACGTGCACACACACCACACAGGACCCAAGTGTTTGTCCCCTCCCCCATTACATACATCAAAGCCAGTGTTGGGGTCCCATCCGACGTGGCTGACGTGCCTGGGCAGTGTGTGGAGAAATCAGACTCTTATATAGAGGAGCAGGATCAGGCTCCCCCTTAGACCATCCTGCCAGGATTAGGCCCCCATTACCCTACCACGCCAAGATTGGGTCCCTCCATCCCCCCAGGATCAGGCCCCCCATATCCCAACCACCCATTCCCAAAGGATCAGGCCCTCCCTTATCCCACCCCTCAAGATCAGGCCCTCCTGGCCTCCTCAGGCTCCGCTCATCCCAGTCCCCTCCCCCATCTGGATTAGGGAGTCCCAAGATAACTCCTCAGTCTCCCCAGGATCATGCCCCACCATCCCCCAGAACTGGGCTGAATCAGGCCCCTCCACCCCCATGCCTCACTTGAAACCACAGGGGGCACCGATGTCAGCCTTGGAGATCTTCTTGCGGCCCTTGCGGGCCCCCCCCCCAGACGTGGGGCCAAGGATGGGGCTGGGAGGGGTGGGGGCCCCCCGATACCGTGCCG
>NW_005842545.1:647596-651292 GCF_000455745.1 Alligator sinensis
GGCAAGAAGAGGGTGTGGGGGCTATTGGAGGGGAACTGGGGGGCAGTAGAATGGGTTGGGGGGGCAGAAAGGGGATAGAGGGGCATTGAGGGGCACAAGAGGGAAGCAGGTAGGTTGTGGGGGACAGGAAGAGGGTGTGGAGGGTATTGGGGGGCACCATAGTGGTGGTAGGGATAGGAAGGGGCTGGAGGAGCAGAGTGGTATTGGGGGAATAGGAAAGAGTTGGGGTGTAGTAGGAGGGCAGGTTTAACTCCCGCCTGCCCCACACTCACCATTGGTGCCCCCGGGAGGTCGGGACACAGACCCCCTGCGTTCTGCAAAACATGTTGGGGAGAGAGGTCATGAGAATATCCCCAGGCCCTGCCCCACCAGAGCCTCCCACCCTCATGCCACCCCTCCGCACATACACCTGGACCCCAACCCCCCACGCTGTGGGATGCTGGGGGACTCACCTTCGGCTATGGTGGGGGGCAGAGCTGGAAGCTGCCGCTTGTCTGCAAGGAGGAGACAGTAGTGAGGGTGCGGGGCCCCATCCTGGGCCTGATTCTGGGCCTGATCCTGGCAGGTCAGGGCCAGGGTCCGGGTCTAGATCTGGGGTGAGACTCACGGGGGCTAGGGGGATACGTACCAAGCCGCTGCTGACGCTTCTTCATCTTCTCATCCACCAGGGCCCGGAAGACATCAGCTTCACCCTCATGTGCAAAGTTCAGCCCAGCCTGGCACTCCTGGGGGGCAGGGGCAGTGCATGGGGGGAATGGCATGGTCCCGGCCCCCCGGCTGGTCCCATCCTGCCCAGCACCAGGGCATCCGTGTGGGGAAGAGTGCAATACCACACCCCAACCCCCACTCTTAGCCAGCAGAGGACCCAGGCATCCAGGCTTCAGCTCCAGCCTACCCCCCAGACCTGCTCCTCCTCCTAGAACGGATTGGGAAGTCAGGTGTCCAGGCTCCCAGCCTCTGCTCCCCCCCAACCCCTTCCTGAGAACCCAGGTGTTCAAGATCCAATCCCTCCAAGACCTGCCCCCTCCTAGAACTGGGATAAGAACTCAGGCATCTGGGCTCCCAGCTCCATCCTGCCCCCCCTCCAGAACTGGGATGTGACCCAGGCATCCAGGTGGGGACCCAGGCATCCAGAGATGCTCACGTCAGCCGGGAAGGTGTGGAAGAATGCAGTGGCAGCAATGTAGGTCATCTGGGCATAGAGCTCCTGCTCCCACAGCAGCTGTGACCCCTATGTGGATAGACAGACGGATGGACTTAGTCTGGACACCTGGGTTCCCTGGCTTGCGTTGTGGTTGTGGGGAGGGGTGGGGAGGGGTGGGGAGGCTGGGAGCCTGGATGTCTGGGCTCCCTGTCTGTTTCAAAGAGTGGCTGGGAGGGGACCCAGATGACTGGGTTCCTTGCCTATCCTAGGGGTCAAGGTTTGAGGGCAGGGAGGGCAGGGGGAGGCAGTCCCAGGCTCCTGGATGTCTAGGTTCTCAGCCCATGCTAAAGATTGAAGTGGTGAGGGGCTGGAGTTCCAGGTGCTTGGGTTCCCTGTGTTTCCTAGGGGTTAGGGACTGGGGCTATAGGCCCAGACACCTGGGTTCTTGGCCTATGCTAGAGGTTGTGGCTGATCCGGATCCCAGATGCGTGGGTTCTCTTCCCACCCTAAGGACTGGAAGGAGGAGTCTAGGGGGCCAGATAACTGGGTTCTCTACCCATACTAGGGGCTTGGGCAAGTGGGGGGCTGGGTCCTGGACGCTTGGGTTTTACATCTAGACTAGAGGGTCAGGGTTGAGGTCGGGGGGTGGGGGTTTGGGGTCCCAGATTCCTGGGTACCCTGTCAATATAAGGGGTCAGGGTTGGGGTCAGGGAAGGTGGGGGCTGGGGAGGATCTCCCGGAGATGGGGTCCCACAGTAACCTGCAGGTCATAGAGGCGGATGAAATAGGAGCGCCGCGGGTTGTCCTTGATGAAGCAAACGACACCACAGCCCTGCTTGGCCCAGCCCCGGGCCCCAGGTGGCAGCGCCAGGAAGAGCTGAGCCACTGACGTAGCCAGGGTCTGAGGGTGGGGGAGGCCACAGGGGGTGGACATTAGACCTGCAGCCAGCCCCAATCCTGTGGTGCCCTTCACCCCTGACCCGCACCCTCCCAGCCCCAACTGTGTCCCTCACTACTGACCTGCAGCCCCCATAGTGGTACCCAGTAACTCCATAGTGGTGCCTCTCACTCCTGACCCGCAGCCCCCACAATGGCACCCCTTACTCCCTACCCGCAGCCCATCCCCTCATGCCCCTCACTCCTGACTTGTACCCCGCTCAGTTGTGTCCCTCACTCCCAACCCTCAGCCCTGTGGTGCCTCTCACTCCCAACCCATAGCCCCCCGCCCCTTCCATGGTGCCTCTCACTTCTAACCCACAGACCCCCCAGGCCTCACCAGGCATTTGCGACCCAGGAGCTCGAACACCTGCTGGTTCTCATGGGGCTGGAGGAGACAGGAGGGGACGTGGTCCTGGGGTCCTGGGGCCCCGATACGGCCCCCACGGCTCATTGTGGCTCCAGCCTTGGCCCTGGCTGGTCTTTGGGTCCCTCTGGGCCTGGCCGCACCCCAGGGAACTTCCGCAGGAAGCTCTGAAACCACCAGGCAGCGCAGGGGGAAGTGACATGCATAGAATAAGTGAACAGAGGACTCTGGCTCTGGTGCTACTGCGAGGGCTTCAATTTCTTCAACCACAGCACACACATCAGGGACTGCCTGTTGGGAACAGATGGCATCCACCTCACACCAAAGAGGAAGAAGCTTTTCTTGGTTAGAATGGCATACCTCCTGGATAAGGCTTTAAACTGAGATGGCCAGGAGATGGGCTATCAACTATTAGTACAAGCCTGAGAAATTACAATCTTGAAGCCAGATCCCAGGGTACAATAGGAAGCATTCTCCGACACCGGCCAATGGATAGGTTATTCCACAGCTCACCAGGTGTCACAGGCAAACTGAATTATGTTAAGGCTTTTTAGCCATAGTCCAGGCCTTCCCAGAACTAAGCAGCAAAATTGAACACAACGCCTTCTGTGGCATTGGGAGAGGCGAGTGCTGTGCTTGGGCACTAGGTGAGCAAGACACAAGAGTTTCCCTATAAGGAATATATCTGACACAGTGCCAGGGGATTGGTGCATCACGTAAAGAGTGCTTGGCACAGAGCCAGGGGATTGTACTATTTGGGATGAAACAATTAAAAAGTAATGAACAAACAAAGGAATATGTATGTTTTGTGTTGTATCTCTGGGGAGTCAGAAGCAACCAGAAACTAAGAGCCCACACACCCAGTGGAGGACCTGAGGCCTGGTACCCCTGAGGGTCACTGCTGTAGCATCTAAGGAGCCACTTGCCAGGTTGTATTATGGGGAGAAAACCTGTAATATTGTCAAGGGCAGGGGTGTCCAACCTTTTTGAATGTGGGGCCGGATCATGAACTTTTTATCACCCAGTGGGCTGGCAAGCCATATTCAAACACCCTCTGTCCTGGGCCAAAGAGACCCTGCTTGTGTAGCCCTACTGCACCTGCCTGTTACGGCAAGGTTCATAGTAGTTGCTGGTGGGCAGGGGCAGGAGGGACCCATTCTGCATCCAGCCAGCTACTGCCCCAGAGACAGAAGGGGAGAAATAAATAGCTCCACATCACCATCCCCTGAGCAGCGCAGCCCTACGAGCC
>NW_005842545.1:651431-652941 GCF_000455745.1 Alligator sinensis
CAGGCAACCCCCGGCTCCGCCCACCTCGCCCCGCAGAGGTCACGCCACGACCCCGCCTGCCGAGGCCCCCCATGTTGGCTTCCCATGTTCTGCTGGGGACGGGAGGAGGCCGGCCAGGTTGGCACCAGCCAGCAGAAGCAGCAGCGGCGCCCAGTGGCGCTTGGGACGGGACCTGGCCGGCCTTCTCCGATCCCTAGCAGCACGTGGGAATCTGGCTTCAGCCACATGCTGCTCTGGATGGGACAGACCCACCTGGGTCGGCACCAGCCAGCAGAGGCGGCAGTGGAGCCATGTGCCACTCGGGACTGACCAGCGCAGGAAGGGGGAAAGTGCAGCTGAGCCCCTGCTGCTCCGGCTGGGCTCATCCTGTCCTGAAAGGCACATGGCTACTCCTCTTCCCACATGCACGTCAGCAACGTCAAGCTGACACGGTGCGTGTGGGAACCTTGTCCCTTCCCTAGCCCTTCAGCAGCCATTAGGAAGCTGCTGAGGTGACAGGGGAGGGACAAGGAGTGGGAAAAAAGTAAACAGTGTTTACTTTCGTTTCCCACTGCAGCACTGTGGGCCTCAGAAAATGCCTTGGCAGGGCCGCATGGTGGCCCATGGGCCGTGTTGGACCATCCTGGTCTAGGGATTACTATTAAAGTTCAATTGATACCACATTGGAAAAGTTGCAGTGTAATCCTTGGAGGGCTCTGGCAAAAAGAAATCCTAGTAGTAACACCAGGAATCCTAGGGCTTCTAATGGCAGGCTTAGGTGTCTGTACGCAAACGCCAGAAGCATGGGAAACAAGCAGAAGGAACCGGCCCTCCTGCTAACCAACAACAAGCAATAAGATCTCATAGTGATTATGGAGACCTGGTGGGACTCCACCTATGACTGGACCACAGGTATATGACAAAAACTCCATCCCAGCCCCCTCTTTTTGGACTGTCTGTTTTCCCCTTCTCTCTCTCTCTCTTTCTGCCCATGTGTCTATCCACTTGGTTGCCTAGGGGATCCCTTGGGCAGGGATCAGCAACCCCTGGCACATGTGCCGAGCGTGGCACGCAAGGCCATTTTGCTTGGCACGCCGTGGCCAGCCCCGACTTCGGGAAGCTGCTGTCAGCGACGAGCCTGGGCTGGTCCCAGCAGAACTTGCAGCGTCCCAGCTGCCTGCTGGGAGCAGCCCAGGATCCCGGCTGGCAGCAGCTCCCAGAGCTGGGGCCGGCTGCAGCCAGGACGCTCCAAACAGCTGTGCCGGGCTCTGAGCAGCTCCGACACCAGCTCTGCGCCGGCGCGTGCAGGCGCGCCTCGGAGCGGGCGGTGGGGGCGGGGCCTGAGGTAGCGCAGCTCCGGTCTCTCCCGCGTTCCCCACATGGAGGCAATGAGCTTGGCACAGCTGTTTGGAACTTCCCGGCTGCATCCGGCCCCAGCTCCAGGTAGCAGTTGCCAGCCGGGATCCCGGGCTGCTCCCAGCAGGCAGCTGGGATGCTGCAAGCCCTGCTGGGAGCAGCCCGGGGTCCAGTA
>NW_005842545.1:653024-656807 GCF_000455745.1 Alligator sinensis
ATCTGTTTGCAGCCTCCTGGCTGCAGCTGGTTCAGGTTCTGGGTAGCTGCTGATGGCCACAGAGCCTGGGCTGGGGGGCAAGGGGCAGCAGGGGTATGAGCAGAGCTGAGGGGCAGGGGCTTTGTGTGGGGGGCAAGGGGCACAAGCAAGGCATCCTGCCATGTACCCCATGCCCTCATTTTGTTTTTCTGCCTTGCCGGCACTCTGGCACCTTCCGAGATAGGCATTATGGTGTTTTTCAGCACTCCGGACAAAAAATGTTGCCTACCCCTGCCCTAGGGAAAGGGAGATTCCCTCTCCCTGGCCAGGCTATTATTAAACTTCCCACCTTTGACCTGGGAGGGCAGTCCTAAGATAGTGGTCCCTCCTCAAGGTGAGGGCTAATGTTACTCAAACTCACTGGTCAGCATCAGTGATGCTCAGAAAATACCTGGTTGGGTCCAGGTGGTGAGGTCAGAAAGGTTATAAATAGGGTCCCTCCATCTTAGGACATAGAGACATCTTTTGGTCACTGAATCAAGCTGCGTATCTCCAGAATCGTCTGGATGTTGCTGTGAGTAACTGATCTGAACAGGAGCCAGTAACTTAGACCTAAGCGTTCTAGACGCATACTGAACAGGCCAACGAGCCCCTTATACTGTTTTGCTCAAGGCTGTTTTGTTTCAAAATTCGTTTTGGTTTGTATTCCTTCCCTGTGCCCTCCCTCTCCAATTAATAAAGATATGTATCATAGCAAGCCTGACCGTAAATGTTTGAGAAGGATTGGGCATGCCTTTTTGCTCCCTTTGCTTGGCTGATTAAGGGAAGCTACTGTGGAAGAAATCAAACTTCGCGTTGTGGTTGTATTAGAATTAGCAGAGCCATCTAGGTTTATTTAAAGCTATATAAGTGATCACAGGGAGAGTTCTCAAAGGAACTCCGACCTCTACAAATTTACAAGCGTATTTATACTTTAGACAGCGAGAAAAGATGCAGGGTTCAGACAAAGCAACCTTGAGAGAAACAGAAAGATGTTGATCATTCGTTTGTCACATGCAAGCAGTTTACTTATTTAGAAAAAAACACTATGTTTTGGGAACAGTTGTCAGCTTCTGGTTCGGCGGAAAGGAGGAGGTTAACATCTGCACACAGACAAAACAAGGCATGAAGGTTTTTCCTTATCTTAGAACATTATAAAACACATAGCATCAGCATCTTTTTCTCTTCTCTTTCTCTCTCTTCTTAGTCAAGTAAGAGGCCTGGTTAAACTTATTTCCACACTACTTTCTATGCTTCCGGCTAAGGAAGCACCCCAAGATCTCATGGTGGGTTAAGCACCCTCAAGGTCTACAAGGTCTGCATACCCCGGTGGGCACAGAGCCCGGACAAAGACCAGATCCCAGGTGGTAGCAATGGTTACCCCAGGCTTGCAGGTGTGCTCCTGGGAGGGGGTCAGCCAGACGTAGGCACCCCAGGGGAGGCACCCGAGGCTAGATTTTTAGTCAGGAGCACTGAGGCAGGTGGCTCAGTGCAAGAGTGCCCCCTACTGGCCCGCCACAAGGTATAGGGGGATACACCCTGTATAAGAGGGATCATGTTGGGGAAAAAGGGAGGAGTGCCATCAGGAGGCACTACTTCACGGTCAGGGCGGCTAGGACCTGGAACCAATTTCCAAGGGAGGTGGTGCTTGCCCCTACCCTGGGGGTCTTCAAAAGGAGGCTAGACAATCACCTAGCCGGGGTCGTTTGACCCTAGCATCCTTTCCTGCCCATGGTAGGGGTTCGGACTTGATGATCTGCTTAGGTCCCTTCTGACCCTACCAACTATGAAACTATGAGTTGCTCTCTACATGAAGGAACATCGCCCCTCCCTAGAAGGGAAGATTGGAAACAAAGAAGGGCATCTTGAGACCCTCTGGGTCAAGATATGGGGAGAGCATGGGGAAGGGGATTTGATTGTAAGAGTTTACTACAGACCTCCAAACCAAGAGGAAAAGCTCTACCAGGAATCCTCTGGAAAACTGGCAGAGGCTGCACGCTCTCAGAGCATGGTCGTCATGGGTGACTTCAACTACCCAGACATCTCGTGGGATGAGCATTCAGTAAGATCTGATCACTCACAAAGCTTCCTCACTTGCACTGAGGAGCTGACCAGGGGCAAGGCACTCCTAGACTTGGTTCTGGACAAAGGGGACAATCTAGTGAGCAACCTGAGGATCGAAAGGAAACTGGGCAACAGTGACCATGAGATGATTGCTTTCTCCATCCAACCATAAGTCAGGGAAATCAGCCAGTAGGGTAGAAATCTTTAATTTTAGGAACACTGACTTCCCCAAGTTTAGGAGATTGGTTGGCAAGGCCCTGCAGGACCACGGTCTGATGAGGAAGGGAGTACAAAAAGCATGGTTGTTCCTCAAAGAAGTAATCCTAGGAGTTCAAAGGAAGTCCATTCCCTTTCATAAGAAGGCAGCAAAAGGGCTGGGAGATCCCCTTGGCTCAACAGGGAAGTCATGGACCTTCTGAAATTTAAACGAGAAGCCTACAAGGGATGGAAGTCAGAAATAACTGCCAAAGAGCAGTACTGAGCAGTTGCCTGCATCTGTAGGGAGCAGATTAGGACACCAAAGGCACAAACCGAATACAGATTGGCAACCAGAATCAAGGACAAAAAAAGTCCTTCTTTAGATAGGTAGCAAATCAGAGAAAAAGCAAGGGAAGAATAGGGCACCTGATGAATGAATGAAATGGAATGGCTGATAATCATCACTCAGGACAAAACCAGTAGGACCAAGGGGGAGCCAGTGGCGGCCCGCAGGGGGGCGAATGGCAGTGAGTGGACACATAGGAGCACAGTAACAACTGGGCAGGAGCGTGGGTCCTGTGCTGGTGCCCTGGGGCCAGCGCTGACGGGGCCCAGAGTGCAGCAGCAGGAGCGTGGGGCCCAGGCCAGTAGGGACTCTATAGAACCAGGCTGGGCTGCGCCAGCAGGGAGAGGGGGTAACTGGCCCTGCTCCAGAGCCCCTGTGGGCCCAGACCACATGCTCCTACAGCCCCGCTCAGCCCCACCAGAGCTGGCCCTGGGGCACCGGCACTGGCCCCATGCTCCCACCCAGCTGTCACTGCACTCTTGCATGCTTGCTCAATGCCATTCACCCCTCTCCTGCAGCTACCATTTCCCTGCTTTCCTGCCTGTCATCGCCTGCCAGCTGGCCGGTCTGGCACCACGTGGTTCCCAGCTGCATCGCCAGACTGCGGGAGCATTGGGCCTGCACTGGTATCCTGGGGCCAGGAGTGGGGAGGGAGGGAGGATGTGTGGGTGCATTTGTGCAATGAGGGAGGGAAGGAGGGAGGCAGGGGGAGAGACAGAGAGAGCAACGGAGGGACAGTGTATGTTTGTGTGTATGTGTATATGCGTGTGCAATGAGGGAGGCAAAGATTGCATGTGTGCATGCATCCAATGAAGGAGGAAGAGACTCTGTGTGTGTGTGTGTGTGTGTGTGTGTGTGTGTGTGTGTGTGTGTGCGCGCGCGCGCGCGCGCATGCGTGCACGCATGCAATGAGGGAGGTAGAGACTCTGTGTGTACATACAATGAAGGAGGGAGAGAGACTGTGTGTATGTGTTCGTAGGGCAAGTCCCACAAACACATCCCACCATACACATGCACCCACACCTGTCCTTGCACTGCCATACACGCGGACCTCCCACACCCACATCTCCTCACATACCATAGCCAACCTCCCCCATACGCAATCCCCAACAAACCCCATACCTATCCACATCCCACATATCCCCACACACACCCAC
>NW_005842545.1:656834-661857 GCF_000455745.1 Alligator sinensis
CCCCACAATCCCCCCTGCCACACCCACACCCTCCCCCACACCTCACATACTCACACACCCACAGGTTCCCACAAACCTATACCCACCTCCCATACCCTCTACTTCTCCCACAATATACAAGAGTAAGACTTAATTTTAAGCTATTATACAATCACCTCTATGTACACTACCCAAAAACATGTAAATTAGGACAAAAATATTTTTAAAAATCAAATTAATTAATGTTGTAGATCAAATATTCCCAACTCCCGGGCTGCAGCCCAGTATCAGGCCACAAAGGGTTGGCTGCTGGACCACTGGCAGTCAAATGCGAGGTGAAAACTGGGCAGCGGGGCAGCCCTGTGAGGGAGGCAGCTGGCTCTGTGCACCCCATCTCACTCCCACAGCCGCACCCAGTGAGACACCAATGCAGCAGATACCGGGGCCTATGCTGGGCTAGGAAGGACCGCCCCAGCTCTGCCTGTGGCTGGGAGCAGGGGGATGCAGACGGGGAAATGCCCGGGGCAGAGGGCAGGGAGGCAGTTCCGCTGCTTGCTCCTAGGGAAGGCAGCAGAGCCCCTTCTTCCTGGGCAGCCCCAGCTGGGTTCCCCTGGACCACCACCTGCACAGCCCCCTCCCCTGCAGGTTCCCCTGGTGCCCACGGCTGTGGTGCCCCAACCCGATCCAATCTTCGTTACCTCCCCACGTAAAAAATAAATGTAAATATGTAAATTTTAATTTTTCCCCGGGCCCACCACCTGCACAGCCCCCTCCCCTGCAGGTTCCCCTGGTGCCCACGGCTGTGGTGCCCCAACCCGATCCAATCTTCGTTACCTCCCCACGTAAAAAATAAATGTAAATATGTAAATTTTAATTTTAATATGTAAATGTAAATTAAATATGTTTGCCAGTTTGCAGTATAAAAAATGTTGGGAACCTCTGTTGTAGATGTTTGATTTAAAATATAATTTGGTATTTTTCTGGTTCCGAGATGGCAAACCCCCTTGCTGAAAGGAGTACTTCTGGGGGCAAGGGAAGGGACTTCTGGTGGCAAAGGTCACGGGTTAGGGAGTGGGACTTCTGGTCACAAAATGGCAACCAGGAGGCAGGGTACCTGTCAAGGGGTGGGACTACCCATGTGGCCCTGATCAGCTTGCCAAAACTCAGTAACTTGCCCTCCAGCCAAAACAACTGCCCACCCCTGGGATACAGGACGATCAAGGTGGGGGTGATCACCCTCCTATAGTTGGCATAGATCTTGGGGGGGAGCACCTACAAAGGCTAAATATCTACAAGTCAGCAGGCCAGATGCACTACACCTGAGGGCGCTAAAAGAACTGGCCAACGTCATCGTGTGACCTATGGCAAAATTATTTGAAGACTTGTGGCACTTGGTAGAGATCCAAGGTGGCTAGAAGAAAGCCAGTGTGGTGCCTATCTTTAAGAAATGGCCAAGTCAGATCGGTCATGTGTTCATTTTTGACCTGCATCAAAGAGCTTTTTTTGACTCAGGAGGTGCAAGGGCCAACCAAAGGTAATGCTCTTCTAGACTTGGTTGTGGCCAAAAGACATAACCTGGTGACCGACTTAAACATAGAGGGCAGCCTGGGCAACAGCCACCATGAAACTATCCCATTTTCTGTCTGTCACAAGGCAGGCAAACTAGATAGCTGGATTGAAGTTTTGTACTTCAAAAATACAAATTTCAACAAACTCATGTCACTAGTAGGGGAAGTGCTGTGGGACCAGGGACCAAAGGCAAAAGGAGTACATGAAGAGTGGTTGTTCCTTAAGGACACAATCCTTGAAGTGCAAAGGAAGTCCATTCCCATGTGGAGGAAAGGTAGCAAAAGAGCTGGGAATCCCTTTTGGCTAAACAGGGAAATCATGGTCCTCTTAAGAAAGAAGAAAGGTGTTCAAACAATGGAAGCTTGGGGCATGCCTGAAGGAGGACTATATAACAATGGCCCACATTTGTAGGGAACAGATCAGAAGGGCTAAGGCAGCAGCTGAACTAAAACTAGCAATGGAGATCAAGAACAACAATAAGTCCTTCTTTAAGTATGTAGGGAACAGGAGGAAAACAAATGGGAGTGTGGGGCACTGCTCAACAACTCAGGACAGCTGATTATGAGCACACTCAGGAGAAAACTGAACTCCTGAATAACTACTTTGCTTCAGTCTTTCACAGGGCCAAGGGGAAAAACATGTCTGATAGGGTACAGAAGGAGCAGGGTAGGAATGACCACCTTCCTACTATTGCCATAGAATTGGTATGTGACTGATTAAAACAATTAGACATATATAAAATCAGCAGGCCCAGATTAACTTAATTTGAGGGTGCTGAAGGAGCTGACCGAGGTCATAGCAGAACCCCTGGTAAAGCTCTTCCAAAACTCGTGGCACTCCAGAGAGGTTCCTGAGGACTGGACAAGGGCCAATGTTGTGCCCATCTTCAAGAAGGACAGAAGGGAGGACCTGGGTAACTATAGGCCAGTTAGCCTAACTTCTATCCCAGGGAAAATCCTGGAAAAATTAATCAAGGAATCTATATGTGATAGGTTTGCAGAAGGTAGGATTCTGAACGACAGCCAGCATGGCTTTGTTGTGGGCAGGTCTTGTCTTACCAACCTCATCTCCTTTTATGATCAGCTAACTCATCACCTGGATAAGGATGGACCAATGGGCAGGTTGAACCAATGGACAGAATGAAATAGGATGCAATTCAACAAAGATAAATGCAAGGTACTCCACTTAGGGAGGAGGAATCCCCAGCACACCTATAGGTTGGGGGATGACCTCCTCAGCAGCTCAGAGAGATCTTGGAGTCATAGCTGACTCCAAGATGAACACGAGCCGGAAGTGTAACAAAGCCATCAACAAGGTCAATCGCACCTTGTCGTGCATTAGCAGATGCATGACTAACAGACGGAGGGAGGTGATGCTCTCCACTCTATACAGCATTGGTCAGGCCACAGTTGGAGTACTGTGTCCAGTTCTGGGCATCGCACTTCAAGAGGGACATGGAGAATCTGGAGAGGGTTTAGAGGAGGGCCACTCGCATGATTAGCGGCCTCCGTGAAAGACCCTATGAGGGGAGGTTGAGGGATCTGGATCTCTTCAGCCTTCACAAGAGATGGCTGAGAGGAGACCTTGTAGCCACCTATAAGTTTATCAAGGGAGGACAACAGGGAATTGGAGATGTGCTATTTATCAGAGTGCCCCAGGGAGTAACTAGGAATAATGGGTGCAAACTAGTGGAGAGTAGATTCAGGTTAGACATTAGGAAGAAATTTTTTACAGTAAGGGTGTCCAGAATCTGGAATGGGCTTCCAAGAGAGGTGGTACTATCACTTAACTTGGAGGTCTTCAAGAAGAAGCTGGATGGACACCTGGCTAGGGTCATCTGACCTCGGTCCTCTTTCCTGCCAGGGGCAGGGGGTCAGACACGACGATCCTTTGTGGTCCCTTCTGACTCTACAATCTATGAATCGATTAATCTATAAGAGAGAGGAGGTTGACGCTGTATACCTTGACTTCCAAAAAGTTTTTGATCTGGTATCCCATGATGTTCTCATGAGAAAATTGTGGGCTTAACTGTGAGACAGTTAGGTGGGTAGGAAGCTGGCTACGGGGTAGGACCCAGAGGGTGCATCCAGATGAGTGCACATGTGCCTTTTGCCCTGTCTCAAACCCCTTTGAGGCGGGGCAAAAGGCACTTGCAGGAACAAAATAAGGTTCAAAAAAAGGGAGAAATTAGACCCCATATCCAGGAGTCTAAAAAAACCACTCCGCAGAAGAGCAGAGCAAGGCATGGTCCCAGACCATGCCAGGGAGTCAGTCCTCCAAAAGAGATGCTCTGGTGTCAGCCAGAGCATCTCTTTTGTTCTCCTGCTGCCTCCGGCCCCTGGCTGCGTCCAAGGTAAGTTTGTGTGTGGGGGAAGAAGGGGGGTTCATGGGTGTGGGTGGGTGAGGTGTGGCAGGGGGATGTGGGGTGTCCCCGGGACTGTGGGGGGTATGGACCCAGCCCAGCCCTGTGCAGCTTGCTAATCCAGCTTTGCACTGAAGAGGGTTGCAGGGCTCCGGGAGACATGCATAGGATCTGTACCTCCTGGAGCCATGTGACCCACTCTGGTGCAAAGCCAGACTAGGGAGCCACACAAGGCTGGCCCTGGTCCTGCCGTATGCCACCCCCAACCCCCTGCAGGCACAGTGGAGCAGAGGCAGGACCCAGCATGGTGTGCAGGGACCGTGGGCTGTGCCCAGCTGGGTCCTGCTGGCCCTGGGGCCTCTTGGCTGCCTGGCCGGGCTGGGCCCTTGGTGGCAGGACCTGGCCTAGTGCATGGGGACTGCGTGCCATGCTCAGACAAGTCTTGCTGGCCCTGGGGCTACTTCTGCCACCTGGTCAGCTCGGCTGGGCAGCAGGAGCAGTCCCAGGGCTAGCAGGACCCAGCAGGCACAGCACACTGTCCCTGCGTGCCCTGCCGGGTCCTGCCACTATAGCCTGGCCCAGCTGTGTGGCAGAGAGGCCCCAGGACCCAGCTGAGCCTGGCACGTGGTCCCCAGGTGCCGTGCTGGCTCCTGACACCAAGGAGCTGGCCCAGCCAGGCAGCAGATGGTCCCCAGGGACAGCAGGACCTGGCTGGGTCTGGAACGCAGTCCCTGTGTGCTGCACTGGGTTCTGCCACCATGGCTCAGAGTGGTCTACTCCCACTGCTGCTGCTGCAGGTAAGTTATGGGCACTGGGCAGGGGGCCTGGGGCCCTCCAGGGTACCTGAGACCCTGGGTGGGGGTCTGTGGCCCTCCAGGGTGCCTGGGACCCTGGGCGGGGGGGGCTGGGGCCCTCCAGAGGGAGCTAGGACTCTGGGCGGGGTGGACTGTGGCCCTCCAGGGTGCCTGGGAGCCTGGGCAGGGGTGCTGGGCCCTGTAAGGGATAGAGGCTGGGGCCCTATGGTGGGGGACATTCCATGTGCTGTGGGGGGGGCTGTACCCTGTGGGGGCTGGGGGACCCAACCCTCCTGTGCCGCCCCCCCCCAACGGCCCC
>NW_005842545.1:662189-666864 GCF_000455745.1 Alligator sinensis
TAGATATGTGTGTGTGTGTGTGTGTGTGTGTGTGTAGAGTGGTCTTTTGTTTTAATTGTGGAAAAACATGGATTTGGGGGTATTTTTAAAAATGGATTTGGGATGCTGCTGCAGCAGTCCAGCTAGCACAACGTGTAGTGTCCCCAGGTACCAAGTGGCCGGGCCCCACAAGCTCCTGAGAGCAAGTAGCCCTGAGCTGCTTGTCAGGGCAGCTTTTTGTACAGATGGGGCCAGGACAGGGCAGCTTTGTATACTGCTGGGGACAGCACAGATGCTGGCCCTGGGTTCTAGCTCCCCCTGGCTGCAGAGCCGGGAGGAGCCAGGCAGGGTTATTTTGCCCCAAGTGACACAATTTGCTCCACAACAAAGTGCACGTCCAAGCACGTGTGCCGAGGCAAAAAGCCCCAGCTCAAATTTACACCACTTCTATTTCAGCTGCTGCAAGCACACATGCTTGCATGTGTGGGTGCACCCAGACAGTTCTACTGAATGGATGCGTGTCTTGGCAAAAAATGGCCAGTGGGGTCCCTCAGGGGTTCCTGCTTGATCCAGTGATTTTTAACATCTTCATCAATGATTTTGATGTGGGGGTGAAGAGCTCTCTGGCCAAGTTTGTGGATGACACCAAGTTATGGGTAAACGTGATCATGCTTGAAGATAAGATGCAGATACAGGTAGACCTAGACAGGCTGGCAAGGTGGGCGTATCAGAACCAGATGAGGTTTAACATCGAGAAATGCTCCATGTAGGGACAAACAATCCCCTGCACACCTACAGGTTTAGCAAAGCCAATCTGACCAGCATTATGAATGAAACAGACCTGGGGGTAATAACTGACCACAGTATGAGCATGAGTGGACAGTGCAATGCTGTAGCCAGCAGGACAAATAATACTCTGGTGTGCATCAATCGATGCACCTCCAGCAAAACCAAGGAAGTGGCTCTTCTGCTCTACTCAGCATTGGTGAGACTGCAGATGGAGTACTGCATCCAGTTCTGGGTGCCACACTTCAAGAAGGACATGGAAAAGCTTGAGAGATTCCAGAGAAGGGCCACCCGGATGATCAGAGACTTGCACGGCAAGCTGTACAAGGTAAGGCTGAGGAACCTGGAACTCTTCAGCCTGAAGAAGAGAAGGCTGAGAGGGGACCTGGTAGAAGCTTACGGCTACATCAGGAGCATACATCAAGGGCTCAGTGAACAACTGTTCACCAGGGCATCCTTGGGGAAAACCAGGAGTAATGGTCACAAAATCCTGGAAGACTGTTTCAGGCTCAACATTAGGAAAAACTTCTTTGCAGCTAGAGTGCCCAGACTGTGAAATAAGCTCCCTCCAGAGGTGGTGCAATTGCCTACCCTGGAAATCTCCAAGAGGAGACTGGATGGTCACCTTGCTGGGGTCACTTGCCCCAGTTGATTTTCCTGCTTGGTGCATGAGCTGGACCCAGTGATCTTCTGAGGTCCCCTCCAGCCTACATTCTATGAATCTATGAGAGAAAGGAAGACCTAGAGAATTACTGAACAATCAGTTTGACCCTGATCCCTGGTAAAATCCTAGAGAAAATTATAAAAAAATCCATTAGTGATAGGCTAACAGAAGGCAGTATTCTAAAAGATAGCCAACATGGCTTCATTACAGGCAAGTCATGCCAAACCAACCTCATTTCCTTTTACAATCAGGTAACGTGCCACTTGGATAGGGGAAATGAAGGTGATGTCATATATTTAGACTTCAAAAAGGCCTTCGACCTGGTCTCCCATGATGTCCTCATGGTAAAATTGGGAAAACGTGGCTTTGACTACTTTACGGTCTGGTGGCTGGCTCTATGGTAGGACCCAGAGAGTATTGACTGATGAAACTGTCATCGTGACGGAAGGTGACCTGTGGTGTCCCTCAGGCTTCAGTACTCGAACCAGTGCTTTTCAACATGTTCATCAACGGTTTGGATTCAGGTATTAACAGGAAACTGGCAAAGTTTGCTGACAACACCAAACGATGGGAAAGCGTGGTCGTGCTCCAGGACAGGCTGGCAATACAGGCTGACCTGGACAGGCTCGCGAGGTGGGCGGACTTCAACCTGATGATGTTTAATATGAAGAAATGCAAAGTGCTCCATCTGGGGAGAAATAATCCACACCACACTTACAGGCCCGGCTGCACTATGCTTGCCATCACCACAACTGAACGAGACCTGGGTGTCATGATAGACAACAAAATGAACATAAGTCACCAATGTGATGCTGTAGCTGGCAGAGCTAATCAAAAACTGGCATGCATCTACCGAGGCATCTCAAGCAGAGCTAAGGATGTCATCCTCCTGCTCTCCTTGGCCTTGGTGAGGCCGCAGCTGCAGTACTGCATCCAGTTCTGGGTGCCACACTTCAGGAAGGATGTGGAGAAGCTCGAGAGTCCAAAAAGAGCCACGTGCATGATTAGAGGCCTAGAGAGCAGGTCATGAGAGGAGAGGCTGAAAGTCTTAGGACTGTTCAGCCTGGAGAAGGGAAGACTCAGAGGGGACTTGTGACAGCCTGTAAGTATATCAGAACCATACGTCAGGGCCTGAGGGAGTCTCTATGCACCAGGTCCCCCAGGGGAGTACAAGAAACAGTGGGCACAAGCTGATTGAGGATCGCTTCAGATTGGATATAAGAAAAAACATCTTTATAAGTCGAGTGTCAAGGATTTGGAACAGGTTCGCCCCAGAGCTGGTACAGTCACCCACCCTGGTGATCTTCAAAAAGCATCTTGATGTCCATCTTGCTGGGGTCATCTGATCCCAGCTGTCTTTCCTGCCCAAAAGTGTGTGTGTGTGTGTGTTGGGGGGGGCTGGACCTGGACCTGGTGATCTATAAGGTCCCTTACAGCCCCTAACAACTGTGAAACTATGACTGTCACTTACCTCCCCCCGCCCCCCCCCAGGCCACGTGGGGGAGGGCCTGCAGGCCGGGAGTGAGGGGTACTGTGGGGTTATGGCAGGGGCCATGGGTCACAAATGAGGCTCCACAGGGTGATGTTGGGGTGGGGCTGCAGGTCAGGGTTAAAAGGCGTGATGGGACTATGATGAAAAGCTCTGGGTTGGGGTTGAGGGGCATTGGCACAGGCTCTGGGAAGACCGAGGCAGAAGGTGGGGAAGGGGCAGTATGTTTCCCCCCAACACTCCCGGCCCCTCCTCCCCCACAGAAAAAACCCAGCTCTGGAGTCTCCATTTTGCCTTTATTGAGATTCTAATTACATCACCACCACCTCCCCAGGGTAAGTGGAGGAGAACAGGCTGTGGAAACAAGGCATCCTATCCCAGGCTTGGAGGGGACACAGGCTTCCAGCTGGCTCTTAATCAAGTGCTATCAATTAATTGGTCCCCTCTTTCCTCCCCACACAACCTCCACCAGGGTCCTTTGGGTGGGGAGGGGCCTGGCCCTGACCCCACCTCCTTCCTCCCCAGGCCAGTTTTCCACTGTGACCCCAGGAGCTGGAAGTAGGATTTTCTGCCCTAGTTACAGTCATTACAGCAACAGCACAGGCCCCATCCTCATCCCAGCATCATTGCCGCAGAAGCTAGTCCTATGGCAAACAACAGGTCTTAAGTTTGTGAGGAGCAAAGGATGACCCCCCAGAACACCCCCAAGAACTGCCTTGGAAACTGCCAGTAGAAGGGGGGACACTTTTGCCTTGGGAACCCCTGGGGGGGGGTGCCCTAGAAACTGGTGCCTGTTGCACTGGAAATCGCTTAAGGGGTGCCTGGAAACCAGTAGGATGTCTTTTGCCAAAGAACAGATGTGTGTCCGTTACCACGGAAACCACTGAGGATGCCCATTGCTACAGAAACCCGATGGGGAGGTCTTCTGTGTCATGGAAACTGCTAGCGATGCCTGTTGCCATAGGGACCAGGTGTGGCAGCAGCAGTGGGGGTAGGTGTCTCCATGGTGATGGGGTTGCGTCCATGACAATTGAGGGGGGAGCAGTGCCCCCCCCAGGGCACCGCTGCCACCCTGGGCCCAGTCCAGGGCAATAAAGCTGAGAGAGGAAAGCATAAAGGCAATGCCCAGCATGGCAAAGGCAGCAGCCTGTTGAGGGGTTGGGGGGGAAGAATGAGATCCTTCTGCATCTTTGTGCAACCCCATGCATCCTCCCAGCTTCCTCATGCAACCCCCTACCTCCATGCATCCTTGTGCATTCTCTTGGCATCCCAGCACCACCCCCTGTCTCCCTTGTGCATCCTCATGCAATCCTTGCACATGTCCCTGTACCCCCACCTCCTCATGAATTCTCATGCAATTCCTATGCACCCTTCTGTATCCAAACACAACTCCTGCCTCCCTCATGCATCCTTGTGATGCCTTGTGCAACTCCTGTGAATCTTTCTGCAAGCCCCATGCACCCTCTCTGCTTCCTTGTCTCACCCCCCATGCACCCACCCAGGAACCCTTATGAATCTTCATCCAGTCCTCATGCATCCCCATGAATCCTTGCAACCCCTCCGTGAACCCTCATGGCAGTCCCATGTATTCTGTCTGTATCCTCATGCAAACTCCGTGCACCCTTGTGCAAGCCCCACACATCCTCCCTGCATCCTTGTGCAAACCTCATGCAGCCCTGTGAAGCCTTGTGCAACCCCCTATGCATCCTTGTGCAAGACCCATGCATCCTCATGCCCCCCGCCCCCCCCCCCCCCAC